>NW_021939324.1:6759918-6883033 GCF_001715985.3 Manacus vitellinus | reverse complement strand
TGGGTGGGGCTGCAAAGGCGCTGGGGGTAATGGGGGTCGGAAGGGCCCCCAGAGGCCGGAGGTGTTGGGAGGACGCCGTAAGGGCGCTGAGGGGAGTGTGTCTGTCTGTGTGCGTATGCGGGTCTCTGCGGGCGTGTCTGTGACGGGACTGGGGGAGCAGCGGGGCCGCACGGAGGCTGGAGGAGGATGTTTAGGAGCTCTTTAGGGGCTGCAGCCGAGCTGGAAGGTGATCTGAGGGCTCCACGCGGGCTTTAAAGCGACTGCGTGGGGGATTGCAGGGAAACTATGAGGGGACCTGAATGGGACCTCTGTCTGTAGAGTGTACGATAAAATGTAGGACAGAGTAGCAGTACAGGGGAACAAGGGGAACAGGACCTCGGAAGTGGAAAGGGGATGAAGGGGCTGTATGCCTAGTGGCACTTCCCTGAGCACACCTTAGAAAACTGTGGTGTAAATGCAGGAGATTTTCTCGATTATAAGGAGATTTTTATATCCCAGAGGACTATCAAATGTGATAAAGCTGGAAAGAATATATTTGGGCAGATCTGCTGCTGCCATCCACTCACCAAGAAAGGCACAGGAACATATTGGCCTCAGGCTGATGATGAGCCTCTTGCAGAAACAATTGCAGTCAAGAGGTACATGCCACAAAGAGCACCCATTTAGCTGGAGAAGACTCCTACACACTCAGGGCATGGCCCAGCAGTTGAAACATACTGGTTGTTTCCGTTTGGGTCAGTTTTATTCCACTCCACTGTAACCGGGGAATTGAGAGTGTAAATGAGGTGACGATGAAGGTGAATAAAGCAGGTGAAAAGCCAGGCAAATTGCCCTATTCCTCTACCGGCATGACCATGCAGACTTCATGGCCGGGCACCCTGTCAGCAGGGAAGTCTCCAACCAAGGGAACCTACTAGTATGCATGGGCACTCAAAGACTGCAAGAGTGCGGCAGGTTCAGGCCTTTCATGGCAAACATGATCAGCCCAGCATTTAAAAAAGTTGTTAATCCCAGTTGTCCAAGAATGACAATGGCACTGTGGCTGTTCTCCATGCTTCTTGCAAGGTGAGGGGGAGCCTGTATCCTTGCTGTGCTGCAACTGCTGTTAGGAGGAGGGTTGAGGACTGGGGAGAGCGTCTTGGTATGCCCAGATCACTGTGCTCCTCAAGGCTAGCCTCGATCCTTAGCCGAATAAACTCTTCTGAGCTATAGTTCCTTTGCCATTCACTCGTATTACATCAAATAAATGTGATTGTGAAGTTCATAAGAAGCCGATATTGTATGTTCTTTACATACCCAGAAAACAGCAGAGATGTTGAGGCTTCAGGCTTTTTTGTAAGGTTACATTGCTTTCCAGTCTTTTTCTTTGTAAGTACGCTTAGGCAGTGAGTCATTTGTAAATAAATTTACTATGTATAGCACATTTAAAACAGAAGTAAGCACATTTAAAACAGAAATATTTGTAAGCTGTATCTCACTTAAAAATCATATTAAGAGAACTGACAACTGAAGTGATCTTTACCACATGTAAGCACAGAATTTACTTGAGAGCCCAATGAGTTTTTTGTTTACAGTCTCTTTATTGGTATCATATGCCAGAATTTTCTATGCAATTATAATTTAATCAGAACTCATCACTAAAAAGTTCAAGGACTCTGCCTGGACTGACATGATAGACATGGTAATTGAAAATGAGTAATACAGTTTCAGGCAACAAAAAAGTGCATATATTGTCAAAGTACTCTTTGTAATTCAAATCTACCAAATAAATTGTGAGTTTGCTATAAAGAAATTGCTTTCAATAAATACCAATGCTATCAGAAACCAAATCTTACAGCCATTAAAAAAATCTGTTTGCTTTATTTTGTCATTTTTATGTATGGGAAGTAAATTGCCTTTTTTAGTTTTTCAACTGAAAAAAGTGATGGATCCTAGCAATGTACCACCTTGGGAAACACATGATCTAAAACACAGGGTAAAGGCAACCTTTACACACAGGGTAAGTTTTTGCTGTCATGGATGCCTGCTGAGCAGTCTTGAGCAGGAAGCAAAGAGGACAATCGTATTAACAAAGTTAACATTAGACACTGCAACTCATATCTAAAGATAATTCTTAAGTTTTGATGTGCTGAAGAAGCAATTGAAGTTTATGCAAAATATGCCAGGATATGTATTAATATCAAAATATTAAAAGTATCGAAAATAAGTACATTCAAAGTTTTCTTGGTAGGTAACACCACTGCATGTCCATATCTGTCATACACTGTTGCATGTTCATACCCATACTCATTTCTCACACAAAACACTCATCCTGATTCAAAAAAGGCTATGCCTTAGTCCTTTCAAAAAGCATGTATCTAATGGAAGAAGTGGACTCGGGAAACTTCAGTAAAGTTCACTGTGTCAGAATCCATGGCAACATCTGTGCACTTCTTCTGTCATACGTCCAAGCCGAGTGTAAAAATTTATTTTTGTAACCTCAGTCCCAGTTCAATTTTCTTAGTTCAGTAAAAACTTTTAGTTACCTCTCAAGGAAATGTATAGTTAAACCCTATATGAGGCTACAGGTAAGTTAAATTAAGCCTTCAGTTTACAAACTGTCAAACTCAGAAGCATTTTCCCCCCTTTTTTTTTTTTTTTTTTAGAAAAAGATGTACTCTTTTTCTTCTTTTTCTCTGTCCCAAAGTCTGTTGCAATCACACTGTGTCCATCAGTTCTTGTGAAGTGTCTTCCTAGCCTGATTCTGGTTGTATTATGCCATTAGGTTTGTTGTCCTAAGGAGTGTTATTCCCAGGCATGCAGGAAAAGACACTTGCTCATATAAATATTCATCTCCTTTGTCCTAGAGAAAGACCATTTTTATGAGGGAGCCCTGACAGGAGATGGTCAGTGGCTAAAGCCATCTGAAAAGGGCTCATTCAATGGGGAGAAAGAAATTGCCTGAAGAGGAGACTATTTATTTTGTTTGCTGGTATTTTTGGAGGCTTTTTTGAGTAAGGGAATGTCATGGTTTAACCCCAGCCAGCAACCAAGCCCCAAACAGCCGCTCACTCGCTCCCCCACCAGCAGGATCGGCAGGGGGGGTGGGGGCAGAATTGGAAGGGTAAAAGCTAGAGAACTTGTGGGTGGAGACACATACAGTTTAATAGGGAAAGCAAAAGCTGCCCATACAAGCAGAGCAAAACATGGAATTAATTCACAGCTTCCCATGGGCACACAAGTGTTCAGCCATCTCCAGGAAAGCAGGGCCTTATCACATGTTACAGTTACTTGTGAAGGCAAACACCATCACTCCAAACCTCCCCCTTCCTCCTTCTTCCCCCCAGCTTTTTATGCTGACCATGATGTCATTGGTCTGGAATATCCCTTCAGTCAATTTCGGTCATCTGTCCCAGCTTTGTCTCCTCCCAACCTCCCATGCACCCCCAAATCCCTCACCAGTGTGGCAGTAGGGAAAGGCCTTGGCTCTGTGCAATAACAAAAACATCTCTGAATTATCATTTGTGTTCAACACAAATCCAAAACATAGCCTCATACTAACCACTGTAAAGAAAATTAACAAGGAATGTGACAATCTGAGGATATAGCTGGTTTAAGTTTCCTTCATCTCTTCTGTATACCAGTAACAGCAGAACTGAGTTTTTAGGAGACAAAACTAGGTAGAAAGACTGTAAGACAAATTATTTTTTTTGCATTTCTGTAGCAAAACTGAAAATATATTTTGACCCAAACACCTTGGAAAGAGTGGCAGTCAATTTAACTGGAGGACATAGAATCTCAAGAGTACCTGGAATACATTGATACTTGGTTAGAGAACACTAAAAGAACTGGAAGGGATTGTCTCTAGATGCCTCAGACATACTGACTAGAATGGAACCCAAGTCTGAACATTCACTTCTCAGATGCAAACAGATATGCAGAAGCTTTTTCAAAATGTTTTTTTGTGGCAACTGATTAAAAAAAAAATTCTTGTTAACTGAGCATTTTGGTCTAATTCTTTAATTTTTCCTCAGATCTTCCATTTCATATCTATTCTATTTTCCTAGTTACTGTGTAACTGAGAACAATATTTTTGGTAGTTAAGGTGATAAGACAAAAATGAAAGTAATCACTGGAATTCCATCTTGAATAACATAATGTATAATAGGTATCTTTTACTGGCACCAATATATTCGAATATCATAGAATTGGATTTTCCTGGTTTAGCAGCAAAAGCAAGTCTTACACCTCTCCCATCTCAGCTTAGACTGACTCCTTGGCAAGAAGGAGCTCTGCAAGGGTGTGATCTCATCATCCATGGCCCAGCATCTCAGGGCTGATACCTCTTTCTGTTTAGTAGAACAAATTGGGTATTATGGCATGAATTTTGGGGCCAGATCCTTTTTTTTTCATCTTTCCAATGACAGGTCACAGGTTGCATTTACCTGCTCATCATATGAGATCGAGGAGGGCTGTCTGATATTATCATGTCACATCAGGGCCACAGAGCTTTGTTTTCTGTGTAATTCAATTTCCCATTTATATATCCAGATTTCAAGAACAATACTTTTGTAGTGCATTTTACTTGCTACACGGGAGATAAGACAATATATTTCTTGTCTTCATTGCAATAAACTAACACTATGAAAACCATATTGCTAAGATCTCCAAAACTCCTAGTAGTATCTAGACATCCTTAAACAAATTGTTTCCTCTCCTTATAGCTCCAGCGATTCATCCTGCACTCTGAAGTGATGTATAAAGGCTGTTCCATTCACACTCTTTAACATAAGCTCTTAGGTGGAGAGAAAGCTGTCGGTGGAATAAATATGAGGAAAATATAGGCATTCTACTTACCTCCTCAAATAAATTGAGTTTTATTCTCCAGTATTCTTATACAAACAAAACAAGATTTGTTCAATTAAAATGTAGACCAGTTTTATATGGTATGAACACAAAAGAATGCAGTCACTTTCTATAACAGTACAATACCGTGTATCTGTAAGGTCAGAAACTAAAATTATTAGATGAAAATTATTGCAGGGAAGTTCTGTGTTCCTACAATACACCTGAAGAAACTGAAACTGAGACTGATGAGTAGAATAAGTTTTCCAACTCTCATAAAAATGTAATCAGTGAGAAGACAATATCAGCAATCCAGTTTAGCTAACACAGTCAGATATTGATAGTTAATACTTAACTGACACTTTTTGCTAGTTACTTCATATCCAGCCTAGGGTTCATGCCACAACGTGTGAACATCACATATATCAACAAACAGGTGAAGAAAACAGGGGGACCACAGTTGCTTGGGAACCTCTGTCTTCATGCTTGAACAGAATTTGAAGTCAAATTGAGTTTGATATGAACCAAAGTATACTGAACCAAACATGTCTAATTTCCACACAGAGACTATAAGAGATTTCAGGCTACCATAATGTCCATTCCATTCCATTCCCAAGTGTCTACTGATGACTGACACTACTAGAAATAGCATTATAGCTAGGATGCTAACTGAGGGTGAAGCAAGAAGAAAAGAAGGAAATTTCCCACAGTCCACTTAGAAACCTTAGAAGAAAATGCTGTGATAAAGTCGAACTACTGTTTGTCCTACAGTAAGATCTTCTGATATTAATAATTATTTCTTTGTAGGCCCCAGCAATTTAAGATTGAACAACAGATAAGTGCAATGTTGAAACTCACTTTTCTTGTTTGGGAGAGTAAGCATTTTATTAATCACTTCTGTGGTATGCACATACCACTGCTATTTTTCTCCTACCCTTGTTTCTGTACTTACTCCCTTTAACACTTACTTTTAATGTCAAATTTTACTTCATACCCCATAATAAATGCCTACTTGTATGTAGTTAGCTTTCTTCACTATAGTACCTTAGGATTTCTACCCCAGAAACAAATTCAGTTCAGAAAATACTGGTGGAAAACACACTAAAAAGTAGGTCCTTGATCAGTCAGATATTGAACAGTTCACCCTAAAACATGGCTATCTGCTATTGCTGTGGGAACCCCATTACCTGGAAAGAGGCAATAATTCTCTCCATAAAGCCCAAGTGAAAGGTATGTTGACGTTGTACTTTGTAGTATGTACCCAGACTCCCTTCTTTTCATTGTTTTAGCATATTGCCACTATGGGAAGATGTGCAATTTAAAAATAACATGTAAGTAATGTGATGCTACTCTTTTTTTGTTCAATTTTACATGCAATTCCTTCTCATGGAAGTCTTAACTTTTTTCCAGATTCATGTATTTCACTGTCAGAATTTGTTTCTCATGTTTTCTGCTTCTGCACCATTGAATATGCTTCCTGAAACAGTATTTCTCTACTTGCAGTTAGACAAGACTCCTAAAGCCTCTACTTAAGTTAAATCAAGTGTCATACGTGCTAAAACTGTTCTTTTTTTTTCCTGACAACTCTGACAACATAAAATATTGGATAGCCTGGTGATGCATGAATTGTGGAAAAAGACCACCGAGAAACAGGAACATTAAATACAATCTTTAAAAAACATTGTGCCATAATTTTCTTTCCTATTGGCATCCAAGAGCTTTGTCACCAGCTATTTCTTTCAAGAAGAGATACTGTATTTCTAGAGAGAATATTTGTACACACGTATGCACTCAAGAATCCAATCAAAAGTAATCATATCAATGTCTAATGCAAACCTATACCCATTAATGCAAGTCTACACTCATTAAAATAAAACAATATTGCCAGAATATTGCCAAAAATATGCCAGAAGCAACTGTCAGTACTTCTGAGCATTTTTGTTGCATTGTTCATGTATTTTTTTTTTTCTGGAATTTTCACAGCATTGCATGTTACTACGATAGGGAAACATTTCCAGGACTTGAGAAAGTAATTGAATTGGTTTGATTTCAATAGAAAAATTTAAAAATATTTAAAATTAAGCAAGTTTTAAATGTTTAGCAGAGTGCAGCCATGGGTTTTGGTACCTCACAAGGTAGAGATGCTAGAAAAGAAGGAAAATACAAAAAGAAATGCTGTCTGGCGATTTTTCAGAGCATATACCTTTGTGAACTGCTACAAATCAAAACCTGACCTCTGAAGTAGATGTTTATTAACTTTCATTGCTGTGCCATGAATACATTCATAGGTGCTTCTTGGTTTGCTGTTACAGTGTCTGGGAGAGGGAGAACTGCCGACTGCCTCTTCAGCCAGCCTCTCTGCTTTGCCAGTTGTTTTTGTACTGTTTTGAGTTACTGCCTCCATAGAATATATTTGCCCAACCAGGACTGTCCTACAGGATCTGATAGTATTGTGAAAGAAAGATGATAAGAAAAGGCCACCCAACCATGAGAATGAGGCACTGGGTCTTATTTACTGAGAGCTTGGCATCACAGTTTTTTAATCAGGTCTTACTGGAGCTCCTCAAAACCTGTACCTTGAAAGACCACAACCACCTCAGGGCTTAACAGAATGAAATTTTATTCTCCTTTCTGCTCTGGATGAGGTTTTTGGATGTTGTCCAACTATTAAAGTTCAATAGTGAATCTTTTTTTAAATTGCAGGCTAAACAAATAAATCAGTAATATAAACTCCATGGAAAAAAACCCCAGCCACCTGTGTCTTTAATTGCCATGTTACAATCACAGTTCCTAAGACCATTTCTGTTACAGGGCATAGTAAGATCATTAAGTGATTTCTTAGGTTCCTATGATTATTCAGCTCAAGACAGAGCGGGTATTATAGCTTCTCTCTGAGATTAGTCTGCTTCTTACTACATATCCTTTACTGTTTTGCCAAAAGAGGATGCTTATAGCTCAAATAACAGTCATAAAATCCATGGACTTATTTTTGCCTGATATTTAAGCATGGCTGACTCCCAAATCATCTTTCTTTATTATAAAGATCATAACAAGATTTTTGTCAAGAGTCTGCATTTCACTATACATTCAGGGCTTTTTACATACTTTAAAGCAAATAAAAAAACCCAACTGGTGTTTATAACCTACAAAAATAGAATCATAGATGATTTTGGTTGGAGGGGACCTTTAAAGATCATGTCTTCCAAGGTCCTTGCCATGGGCAGGGACATCTTTCACTAGATCAGGGTGTGAAACCTTGCCTCAGACACTACCAATGATGGGGTATCCACAATTTCTCTGAGCAACCTGTTCCAGCGTCTCACCACCCACATTGTAAAAGGTTTTATCCTTATACCCAAGCTAAGTCTGCCCTATTTCAGTTTAAAACCATGTCCTTCTGTCCTATCACTATAGGCCCTGGTAAAATGTCTCTCCCAATTTTTCTAAGAAGGCTCCTTTATATATTGAAAAGCCCCAATGAGGTCTCCCTGGAGCCTTCTCTTCTCCAGGCTGAACATGCCCAACTCTCTCAGCCTGTCTAGACTGTAAGTGCACAATGACATGTCATGTCCAATTTTTCACCCACCTCTATGCCCAAGCCTTTTCGGCATGGCTGTTCTCAATCCACTCACCCCCAGCCTGTATCCATGTCTGAGATTGCCCTGTCTCAGGTGCAGAATCTTGCACTTGGCCTTGTTGAGCTTCATGATGTTCACACAGGCCCATCTCTCAAGCTTGTTCAAGTCCCTCTGGATGGCATACCTGCCCTCAAGTAGATAATTAAACAACTCAGTTCCTTAACACATTTTACTTATGTTACAGAAAGCCTGGATTTCATCCCAGACTGAGGTCTGTGGCATCTTCAGAGGGCCAGAATAAAAAAGAAATCACATCCAGACGGAAGCAGAAACAACCAAGGGAACAACTTCGCATTTTTTGACTATTCTTGAGCAGGCCTCTGAAACTTCGTGCCTCACATCCCCACAAGGAAATCACAGTGCCATGGTTCAACTTGTCTATCTAGACTCTAGGCTCTTTGAGGCAGGACTACGTTTTACCACATCTAGACTTTGAGCAGGGTCACCCTGAGAGGTGGTGAAGTTCTAATCACAGGACTGGGGACTATAAAATCTAAGCCCATGGGAAAACACTGTGCACACAGTCTCTCCAAGCACTGGCTGCAGAACTCCACTGCAGCCAAAGCTGGGACTTCACCAGTTCATGAATCAAGGTCTAAATCAAACACTGGAAGGTCCTAATTCAGCTGTGAGCCTGTTTGTGCTCCTTTAGTGTAAATTTAAAAAGGACTAATGTGGGATGTAGACAGAAGCATGAACTGAACTTTTTCCTAAAGCTTATTTCATTGGTTTGGAAACCCTGTCCCTAAAACTGTGTCAGGAGAAAAGAATCGCCATCTCTTCTTTCACCCCTTGCACTCCAACACTGCAGATAAACACTTAAACAGTAACCCAAAAAATAAACCTGTTATTAAATATAATCACATTGCCATTAAGTGAAGCATCTGACAGAACTTTTCACTAAAATGCAATCTGAAGTTCAATCCAAATGTTGACACTGGTTTTTCAAAGGTACTATTAGCATTTTTTCTAATTTAAAACACATTATTTCAGCACTCTTTAGTATTAACAAACAATAAAAAACTTTCATTAAAAATCACAGAAACAATGTCACACATCTGTGAAATTGCAGACCCACTTAAGGTAGGAGAAAATCAGATATTCAACACTGCAAGTGTTATTCTAACTTAAAGAGTTCAGAGTCCATCTTTGAAAAACAGAATGAGCTGGAGTCCTAATTATTACTTTTTCCTGGCTCGGAGAAGTTAAGTCAGAACACAATGTTTGCTAATGTCTTGCCCTTAGTTATGTTGAATCTGTCTGTGAAGGAGACATGACATTTTTATTTGTCACTGTGCAAACAGGTACAACGTATAAATAAGCACTGTTTATAGACAGAGAGACTTAAGCCTGCATTCAGTGTTACTGTGATGATATCACAAAACAGCATTGCAGTTGTCTCAGAACTGGGTTTGCAGTGACCTCTGTAGGACAGACCTGAGACAGGGTCCATTCATGCTCCAGATTCATTTTGTGGGAAGTCGTAATCATACTGGACACTGCTGCAGCTTCTCCAGCATTCTCCGTACTAAAATAAGAAACCACTGGCCTTCAGTCCATGGTATCTGGAGTGCCTGAAAGTTCTCCTATGGCAGTGTGGTAGAGACCTCCCCACTGGTCCCTGTAGCCTTTAAACATGTCAGTACCGTTTGTAAATATGATTAGGTTTCTGTAAGGTAATTTCTGTGAAACCACCTGTTTTACTAGTTTTCAAGGTTTACAGCATGCAGAGATCCCCTAGTAACCAGAATCTGGCTCATCTATTACAGAGAGATACAACCACGAGCCACAGAACATTCATTTCATTGTGGCTATTGGGATTATTTCTTTAATAACTGTGCTGCAAGACAGAGATTGTTTGTGCAGGATAAAGAATAGTTTGATCTCTGGCCTCTTGAACATTTTTAATGGAGCAACATTGTCTACCTGTTCCTTCAAGTAAAAGCAAGAGGTGAAAAACCAAAAGGTGAAAAAGTAAAAGGTGAAAACATCAAGTTATGGCTTCACAGACTTTCAATCCCAGTCCCAGTTTCTGAATCAAACAGACAAAATTATTTCCAACTGTGTTCTTAAGTAAAATCTCTGACTAGTTCAAGATTTGTTCTCCTCACTGATCCAAAAAAACTACAGTAAATTATTACTTTTCATGACTACCCCTGACTGACTACAGCAGTACAGCCTTAGGACCAATCAGCAGCATGTGCAGGACAATTAAGGGATCAGGCCCAGCCAGCAGGGGTTTTTGAGAGGCAGGTCCTGCTTCACCAATCTGATCATCTTCTATGACCAGGTGACAACCTTAGTAGATGAGGGAAAGGCCATGGATGTTTCTACCTGGAAAGGCTTTAACACCATTTTCCACAGCATTCTCCTGGAGAAACTGGCTGCTCATGGCTTGGATGGCTGCACTGTTCACTGGGTAAAAACCTGGCTGTATAACCAGGCCCAGAGAGTCGTGGTGAATAGAAATACATTCCACTGCCCAGTTGGTGGGCAGACAGTCACCAGGGGTGTTCCCCAGGTCTCAGTAGTGGGGCCAGTTCTGTTTAATATTTTTATTGATGATCTGGACAAGGGGATTGAGGACACCCTTAGTCAGTTTATAGATAACACTATGTTGTGTAGAAGTGTTCATCTTCAGGGGGTAAGAAGGCTCTGCAGAGGGATCTAGATGAGCTGGATCAGTGGGTCAAGGCCAATGGTGTGAGGTTCAACAAGGCCAAGTGCCGGGTCCTGCCTGTAGGTTACAACAACCCCAGGCAGCACTACAGGCTGGGGGCAGAGTGGCTGGAAAGCTGCCCAGCAGAAAAGGACCTGGCAGTGCTGGTTGACAGCAGCTGAACATGAGCCAGCAGTGTGTCCAGGTGGCCAAGAAGGCCAGTGGCATCCTGGCTTGTACCAGCAATAGTGTGGCCAGCAGAACTAGGGAAGAAGGGATCATCCCCCTGTACTTGGCACTGGTGGGGACATACCTTGAATCCTGTGTTCAGTTTTGGGCTGCTCACTCCAAGAAGGCTCACTCCAAGAGCTGAAGGATCTGGAGTACAGGTCCTGTGAGGAGCAGGTGAGGGAGCTGTAGTTGTTTAGCCTGGAGGAAAGGAGGCTCAATGGGGACCTTACCACTCTCTACAACTACCTGAGGGCAGGTTGTGGCAAACTGGGTCAGTCTCTTCCCCCAGGAAGGGGAAGTGGCCTCAAGTTGTGCCAAGGGAGGTTCAGATTGGATATTAGGAAAACTTCACTGACAGAGTAGTTAAGCATTGGAACAGGCTGCCCAGGGAAGTGGTAGAGTCACCATCCCTGGAAGTGTTCAGAAACTGAGCAGATGTGGCACTTCACACTATGGTTTAATAGGCATGCTGCTATTTAGTCAAAGCTCGGACTTGATGATCTTGGAGGCTTTTTCCAACCTTAATGATTCTATGATCAGTATTGCGGTATTGCAGCAAAGAAGCCTGGCCGCATGTTTGGCTGCAGTGGCAAGGACAGAGACAGCAGATCCAGGGAAGTTATCCTTTCCATGTTATTCATTCCAAAAATGCCCTAGCCATGCCTTGATCATATTTATATAGTGTATCTGTAGTTGTTTCAAAACAGTGTTTTCACAGAAGGTGGTTCTCTGCTACTTCAAGCTACCTGTGAGACAGCAGTAAAGCCTTCTCTAAATGCTGATGACTTTTCCTCAGCATCATTCTGGACTTTCTCCAAAAGGTCTTGGTCTTAGGTCTTAGGTGTTAGGGACACCAGATAAGGATGTAGCACTCCAGGTGGGGCCTCACAAGAGTGGAGTAGAGGGGCAGAATCATCTCCCTTGACCTGCTGGCCACCCTGTTTTTGATGCGGCCCAGGATACAGTTGGCTTTCTAGACCGTGAGTGCACGCTGGCATGTCATGTCCAATTTTCCACCCACTTCTTTGCCAGAGACAGTCTTACACCTAATGGTCATTTTCCCAGCAGATCTGTATGAAAATCTTCGTAACTTGTCAAACATTTAATATAAAAAAGTTTCTATAACTTACTTTTTGTTTTCAGCTTCTCTGACACTGGAAACATCTTGGGGTAAATCCAGAAGTTCTTCATACATGGCACAGGTGATTGAGTTACTGGCATTTCTTTCCTTTGGTATGGCTCAGAGTGAGTCACTGCTATGGTATCTATTGGTGTAAGAGAAATCCTTAGATCTGAACATGGACACATGAACGCATACTATTTATTTTTCTCAGTGTTATATTTTTTTAGAGATTCAGATGTCATGGGCAGCCAGCTCCAGATGACCCTGCTGGAGCAGGGGGTTAGACCAGATAACCTGCTGAAGTCCCTTCTGTGATTCTGTGTTCCATAAGGCCTATCAGTCATACGTCTCACTAACAGAAATTACAAATAACTTCCATTTTTTTTCAAACTTAGCTCTTATACAGTTACAAATTGCCTAATGCTCATGCTGAAAGTGTCTCTAGAGTAGTGAAGTACTAGTAGTAACCAGGGCAAAGCTTTTTAGCCAATTTGAAGAGCTATATGAGAGAGCAGAATTAGACCAGTTAGCGATCCTTATCAGAGTTTTTACCATTGCTTTCAACAGGGTTAGTATTTTAGATAAGCATCTCTGAGACCTTATTTTGTAATTTACTTCTGCTATCAGACCTAGACCAGATCGTACAAAACATGAGTAGTTCAGACAGTTATTTTCTACATATAGACTCTAAGATATGAAATCCATGATTTTTCTTTTTTTTTCTCCTTGTGATCATGTAAAAGCTTTTGTGCAAATGTGTATCAGTCTTTCTGGTATTCCCAGAGTCGGTGACGTGCTTGCTCATCATATTTTTTCTATATATCATAGATTTCTTACTAAAAAGGCTATAGTATTTCAGCCTTGAATGCACCAATGCTTTCTTCAATGTTATAATGCTACTGGTACCAGGGAAGACTGCTAATTCCCAACAGTACTGATCACTTGCATTGGTTCTGCGGTGAGTGCTTTGGCTGTGACTTGCAAGGGGAATCTCCCATGTCCTCATTAAAATTCCAGCACCTAAACAAAATCCAAGACTACGTTGATGTTGCAGGCATTACAGTTCATGTATTGCTAAGCATAATGCATATGTGGGACTCTTACAAACCCTTCTCAAAACCACATTGTTTGTCTTTGTATTAAGCAATTCACAGGGTCAGATTTTCTTGTCTGTTTCTGGGAGGGGTACCTTACTACCTGTTTTCATTCTTAGCCCTGCAGCATAGCTCTCTCATTAAACAAACCACAAAAAATGCCAGGGAAAATTGTCTAGAACAACATAAAAAGCTTAATCACATTTTCTGCAAGGGCTGGATAAAGCTGTCCATGTCACTATGACCATGCTAGGCAGCTGCAAAGTTATTTCACTTGACAATCTGGCCTACTCGCTTACTTACAGTGACACTTCCTTCCTTGTTGGTGATTTTGGTTTTAAAAGGCAAAGATTTTTACAGGATTCACCAGCTGATTTGTTTGTACTGCACTAATGCTAATAGTTCTTGTTTAATAGTGGACTTTCACTGTAACTTTGGGGATGACAAAATATCCAAGTCATATTATTGTAGTCAGAACACAGACAAGAGAGGAGGGTTAGGAGCGTGACATTTGCAGTCCCCTTGATCCGAGAGTTACATATATACTTCTCCATCTATCCCGCATCTTCATTAACCAGCCAATTTCAGCAAGAACAATTTAGCTTTCCAGATGTGAATCATGAACCTTCTGGTAGAAACTAGTTAAAATTATAATTGGTTTGCCTTTTTTTTATTCCCTTCTATGTCTAGAGCGAGATTTCTTTCGACACTTAACTTACTCGAGTTCAATTTTATTAAAATATGTAGTATCTTGTTAGTGTGAAGTTACACACTACGGTTTTTATCAATAGCAGAATTCCATCACACAGCAATAAGCTCGTCTGTGAGATCAAGGACAGCAAAAGCAACAGATGCTATTTACTGTGACATAACTTACCACAAGATGTCACCAATGTCAAATATAAGAAAGCACAAAAGAGACTTCAGAGGCTTATTATTCAGGAAGTGTTTGCAAAGCTGATTTACAAAATACACATCCTGTAAAAATCATTGCAGTTGTAAAAATTTGTCCAGCTAAAGCGAGAATTTTTATAATGCATACAAGTGATTGGTAACAAGGTGATTGGTGGTACAACCATTTTTTCCTTGGTTTAAACAAGGTTTTAGTTTGCAGTTATTGTTTGCATCTAAACCAGTTTCTTGGTTTTGTTTTTAATCTTTTAATACTTTTTAAAATATGGTTTCAAGATGAAATATCGAATATTGACGTAGCACTTCTTAGAGTAGCCAGTATTCTTTCTGAATGTTGTGTGCTTTTCCAGTGAATTCATTTCCTAGCATTGGCTATATAGAAGATTCTAAGATCAATTAGGAGGATTTCCAAAGTAATTTCATAGTTGGAAAGACTTCCTTTTTTCTGTAATTTCTTCAGGGGTTTGGGGGGGTGGGTGTTTTTTGATTGGTTTTTGGAGTTTTTTTAAGTGATCTATGCTGTGTTTGGAGACACTGCTTGACATCTTGCATTTTAAGTAGCTTTCGTCAGCGGAGTTTAATACATAATCCCTCTAACGTGCCATTGTTTTACATCTACATTGTGTTTGTAAAATGAAGAAGAAATAATGAAGACATAAGGTTGTGGTAGCTTAAGATGTTAGTTCAAAATTGTAGCCATTTGTGTCAACTATAGGGTTGATAGTTATGAAGTGTCATCATCACAGTCATTTTAGTGACAGATTTATCTTTGTTCTCATACAAAAGTAGGGAAAATAGGGTAACTTGATTGTAGATGGATAGAAACTGGACCCTATCTGCAGAACTGATTCATCAAATGATTTGAAGGGGGGAGGTTCCTATTCTACCAGCACCTTCAGTAGGCAAAACCAACAAAGTTGCCAGGAATGCAAATATTGCACTTCTACATTGACTCCAAACTCTTTTTTTCGTTCATACTTGTGGTGGTTTGGGCTAGGCCTTCCTTGGTGACCAGTTTGTAACCAAGGAAGGGTCCAGATTTACCCAGTATTCCCTACGATTTTTACGTAAGCCAGATTATAAGAAGAAAGGAGGAGAGGCCTTCGTCCTCTTTCCTTCCGGCGGCTTGGAGGTGCAGGTTCCCTGCTGTTGAGTCTGCCGTGTTGGGGAGCGAGGCCTGGTTGGGCCTTGTCGACCTTGGGAGACAGAGGTTGCCGGCGATCGTTCCGGAGCGACCCTCGGTTGTCCCAGGAGAGTAGTGAGCTATTTCTTTGCTAACTCTTTTAGTGGATAGATCTTGGGCCGCTAATTGGGATATTTATATACATAATATTTTGGTTTTGTTCCTTTTCCCTTCCCCCTTCCCTTTCCCTTATTTTTAATTGTATATAAGTGCAAATATATTTATATATCTCACTTTGGTTGTCTCTCTCTCGTTTCGGGTTTTCTTTCGTTTTTTTTCTCCCTCTTCTCCCTGAGGTTTGAGGGGGGGGGGGGAACTCTGGTGGTAAGGTTTGGAGACTTGGCAGGGAGCCAGCTTCAAACCATATCACATTATTTGGTGTTTCTGCCCGGTTTATCTCTGGTTATCTCCAGTTTGTTTTGGTTTTGCCACAGTTGTTTAGGAACAAGTCTGGGAAGGGAGCCAAGTTGGTGCAAACACTGCCCATTGTTTGGGAACACTACCGGGAGAGCTGCCAAGAGCCTATTGTTTATATAAATATAGCTTTGTTTGGGAACAAAAAGAGGAAAAATATATAAACATGGCCTTTTTATTCATTTTCTTGGTTATTTTGGCCGTTTTTATATATGCTGCTGGGTATCCAGTGAGAACTAACCCAACAAGCATCTACCAATACCTGCCTTTCCTCAATTATGACATCAAAGGCCTAGTGACTGAGGTCCCTGGGATCAAAATTGTCCCCAATCCTTACCTAAATTGTTTGGCAACGGTTCTACTATTTCTAAAAGCCATGGAAGTGGTGTTTAACATTGGAAAGGTGGTGTGGTACTGCTTTTCTTGTTGCAGGAAACGTCGAAACTCAAAGGGATTTGCTGGAACTTTGGGAAGGGCCTTGAAAAAACCAGTCCCTGGATGGCAAGGAATCTGGGTCAACTTTGGTAAATTGGTAGGGCGTGTGACACCTCCCATTAGTTGGGATTTCACACCAGAGCAGGTGTTTGATCCTGATGAGGTGGCACGTCGTCTGGCAGAAGGGTGTTTTTCTTACGAGAACCCAAATATGCAGTTTTTTGCTTTGTACTGGGGCCTGGCGAGTGCCTATCGAGCTGCTGTGGATTATGCTCGGAAGACTAAGGTTGAGGCAGAAACTCAAACCCTGCCACCTGAGATACCACTCGCCCCTGTTGTGAAAAGGAAGTCGTGGGTACCAGCGCCCGACACTTTAAGCCTACGACCAGATGGAGAGCAAAACAGGTCAGGAGATGACGGAGAGGGAACTGATACTGATGCCAGTGCCAGAACTCCACCTCCACGAGCAGCAACACCCCGAAAAATGGAAACTACAGAGTTGCGGTCAATGACCCCAGCAGAACTCCGGGACTTACAAAAAGATTACACTCGTCGGCCTGGTGAGCGAATTCTATCGTGGTTGCTCCGATGCCGAGACCGTGGGGCTAGAGGTCACATGTTGTCAACTGCTGAAGCAGAACAACTAGCTTCCATCTCCGGAGATCGTGAACTTGATCGCTTATTCGCAGAGGAGAAACCCGACCTCAGTCTTTGGGCGCGACTTGTCTTAAGTGTGAGACAAAGGTTTCCATTTAAAGACTATTTACCGTGCCCCGTGAGGAAGTGGACCAAGTTAGAAGACGCCATCCAGTACCTAAGAGAATTGGCATTGTTGGAACTTATGTATGAGGACCCTCAATACGATCCCGTCACTGATGACCCAGAGGTTGCCATTTGCACAATGCCCATGTGGAAGAAGATAATCCAGGGTGCTCCTGCATCATATGTCCATACCTTGACAGGAGTAATGCTTCCAAACATGCCAGAAACGCCTGTGAGCATGTTGTGTACGGTTCTGCGACATATGAAAGAAACAATAGAATCTAGGAATGAGTTTTCTAGAGACTATTCTGATCCTAGTTACAGACAAAGACCTGAGAGAGATGAGCCTTACGGGCACTTTGATTATGAAGATGACTACGGAGACCACAGGGACAGACGCTACAGAAATAGATCAGCAGACCGGTCTCAACCACGATCTCGATCTTGGTCCCGGTCCCGCTCGCGATCTCCTTCCGTCACACGCAGAAGGAGCGAAAACCCTAAGCGTAGATCTAAGCGCAATGAACTGTGGTCCTATCTGCGTGCCCATGGAGAAAACATGAGCAAGTGGGATGGTGAACCTACTTCTAGACTTGAGGCCAGAGTGAAAGAACTAAAACGCAAGGAAGCTGATAAGAAAGTTGTCTACGTAGTAGATGCAGACTTCTTTGAAAAGGAATTGAGATCTCCCAGACGCAGAGGGTCTGGAGTCCGTTTCCAGGACGACAGGAAAGCCTCTGCCAAGCCAAAGCAAAGATCCGACAGTGAATGCTCCGACCAGAGCCAATAGAGGGGCCCTGCCTTCTGCCAGGAGAAGGAGAGGGACGAGAAAGACAACAGGGTTTACTGGACTGTGTGGGTTCGATGGCCTGACACATCGGATCCTCAGAGATACCAAGCTCTAATAGATACTGGCGCGCAGTGTACATTAATGCCCTCAGGACATAAGAGTATAGAGACTGTTTCAATTTCTGGGGTGACAGGAGGGTCTCAAGAGCTGTCAGTGGTAGAGGCTGAAATAAGCCTGACAGGAGACCAGTGGGAAAAACATTCCATTGTGACAGGGCCAGAAGCCCCTTGCATTCTGGGCATGGATTACCTCAGGAGAGGATACTTCAAAGACCCGAAGGGGTACCGATGGGCTTTTGGTATAGCCGCGGTGATTGAAGAGGAATCCAAACGATTATCTGCCCTGCCTGGCCTCTCAGAAGATCCTTCTGTTGTAGGATTACTGCGAGTCGAGGACCAGCGAGTGCCAACAGCCCCTAAGACAGTGCATAGGCGTCAGTACCGGACGAATCGAGATGCTGTGATCCCCATCCATAAGATGATCCGCAAGCTGGAAAGCCAAGGGGTGGTCAGTAGAACACACTCACCCTTCAATAGCCCCATCTGGCCTGTACGCAAGTCCGATGGCGAATGGAGACTGACGGTGGACTATCGTGGCTTGAATGAAGTCACGCCACCATTGAGTGCTGCTGTACCAGACATGTTGGAGCTCCAATATGAGCTGGAGTCCAAGACCGCGAAGTGGTACGCCACCATCGACATCGCCAATGCATTCTTCTCCATTCCCTTAGCAGCGGAGTGCAGGCCGCAGTTTGCTTTCACGTGGAGAGGTGTGCAGTACACGTGGAACCGACTGCCCCAGGGGTGGAAGCACAGTCCAACAATCTGCCATGGACTGATTCAGGCCACCCTGGAGAAGGGCAAGGCCCCAGAACATATCCAGTACATCGATGACATCATTGTATGGGGGGACACAGCAGAAGAAGTTTTTGAGAAAGGAGAGGAAATCATCCAGATTCTCCTTGATGCCGGTTTCGCCATTAAGAAAAATAAGGTCAAGGGACCCGCCAGAGAGATCCAGTTCCTAGGGGTGAAATGGCAAGATGGACGACGTCAAATACCAACAGATGTCATCAATAAGATTGTAGCCATGGCTCCACCCACCAACAAGAAAGAGACGCAAGCTTTCCTGGGGGCCATAGGCTTCTGGAGAATGCACATCCCTGGGTATAGCCAGATTGTGAGCCCTCTTCACTTTGTGACCCGTAAGAAGAATACCTTTCAATGGGGTCCTGAACAGCAACAGGCATTTAAACAGATCAAACAAGAGATTGCACATGCCGTGGCTCTTGGACCAGTTCGAACGGGACCAGACGTAAAGAACGTACTTTACACTACAGCTGGAGATAAAGGTCCCTCCTGGAGCCTCTGGCAAAAGGTGCCTGGTGAGACACGAGGGCGACCACTTGGCTTCTGGAGCCGAAGCTACAGGGGTTCTGAAGCCAACTACACTCCTGTGGAAAAGGAAATTCTGGCGGCCTATGAAGGCATACAAGCAGCCTCAGAAGGGGTTGGCACGGAAACACAGCTCCTCCTAGCACCCCGACTACCAGTCCTAAATTGGATGTTCAAAGGGAAGGTGCCCCCTATGCATCATGCCACGGATGCTACATGGAGCAAGTGGATAGCCTTGATTACGCAGCGTGTACGATTGGGAAGCTCAAATCGCCCTGGAATTCTGGAGGTTATCACAAATTGGCCTGAAAGTGGGAACTTCAGCCTGGCAGAAGAAGAGGAAGAACCAGTGAGCCGAGCTGAAGAAGCTCCACCATTTGATCAGCTGCCAGATGAAGAAAGGCGTTATGCCCTTTTCACTGATGGTTCTTGCCGTATCGTAGGAAGGAACCGGAAGTGGAAAGCAGCCGTTTGGAGTCCCACCCGACGAGTGGCAGAAGCTGCTGAGGGTCAAGGTGAGTCAAGTCAATTTGCAGAGCTCAAAGCTGTCCAATTGGCCCTGGACATTGCTGAACGAGAAGGATGGCCAAGGCTCTACCTCTACACAGACTCGTGGATGATAGCCAATGCCCTATGGGGATGGTTAGATCGATGGAAGAAGATGAACTGGAGGCGTGGAGGAAAACCCATCTGGGCTGCTGACTTGTGGCAGAACATCGCTACCAGAGCAAAGAATCTGAATGTGAGAGTCCACCATGTAGATGCCCACGTGCCCAAGAAGCGAGCTAATGAAGAACACAATAACAACAGAGAAGCAGACCGAGCTGCACAGATAGGAGTGTCACAAGTAGACCTAGACTGGCAGCAGAAAGGAGAATTGTTTCTAGCTCGATGGGCCCATGATGCTTCCGGTCATCAGGGCCGAGATGCCACCCACAGATGGGCACGAGACCGAGGGGTGGATTTAAGCATGGATGTAATTTCTGAAGTTATCCATGATTGTGAGACTTGTGCCGCTATTAAGCAGGCAAAAAGACTGAAGCCCCTGTGGTATGGTGGACGATGGGATAAGTATAAGTATGGAGAGGCATGGCAGGTTGATTATATCAAACTGCCACAGACCCGCCAAGGTAAGTGCTATGTACTTACCATGGTGGAAGCAACAACCGGATGGTTAGAGACTTTTTCAGTGCCCCACGCAACGGCCCGGAATACCATTCTGGGCCTTGAAAAGCAAGTTTTGTGGAGACACGGGACCCCAGAACGTATTGAGTCGGACAACGGGACTCATTTCAAAAATGAATTAGTCACCACTTGGGCGAGAGAACATGGTATCGAATGGGTGTACCACATTCCTTATCATGCACCAGCTGCTGGGAAGGTTGAGAGATATAACGGACTGTTGAAGACAACTCTAAAGTCATTAGGTGAGGGGACTTATAAAAACTGGGACAAGAACTTAGCCAAGGCTACCTGGCTAGTTAACACCAGGGGTTCTGTCAATCGAGCTGGCCCCGCACAAGCAGAATCCCTTCACATTGTTGATGGAGATAAAGTTCCAGCAATCCATTTGAGGGGAATGCTAGGGAAAGCTGTTTGGGTTACCCCTGCCTCAGGCCAAGATAAACCCATTCGTGGGATTGTCTTTGCTCAAGGGCCAGGAAATACGTGGTGGATAATGAGGAAGGATGGAGTCATCCAGTGTGTGCCTCAAGGAAATTTAGCCTTGGGGAAAAACTAATTGTATGTCCTGAGTTGTGTTTTTACAGGAAGCCAGTCACCAGATGAAAGAGAGAGAGAGACCTGAACTAAGCTGATGCTGGTATCCAGTGATGAGACAGTCCAGTGATGAAACAGCCATAAATCAGAACTGTAATTGTGACTGAGGAGACCAAAGATCTGGACTGAACTGAACTGACATTGGTATTGATTTTCCAACGACGAGACGACTGCGCTGAGAGACCAACAAGGACTATATATATATATATATATGTATATGTGTATATATACGCGCGGGATGTAGGCGAACGTGAGACATAGGTGTTATGTAAAAATAGTATGGAATAAGGGGTGGAGAATGTGGTGGTTTGGGCTAGGCCTTCCTTGGTGACTAGTTTGTAACCAAGGAAGGGTCCAGATTTACCCAGTATTCCCTACGATTTTTACGTAAGCTGAGCTATAAGAAGAAAGGAGGAGAGGCCTTCGCTCTCTTTCCTTCCGGCGGCTTGGAGGTGCAGGTTCCCTGCTGTTGAGTCTGCCGTGTTGGGGAGCGAGGCCTGGTTGGGCCTTGTCGACCTTGGGAGACAGAGGTTGCCGGCGATCGTTCCGGAGCGACCCTCGGTTGTCCCAGGAGAGTAGTGAGCTATTTCTTTGCTAACTCTTTTAGTGGATAGATCTTGGGCCGCTAATTGGGATATTTATATACATAATATTTTGGTTTTGTTCCTTTTCCCTTCCCCCTTCCCTTTCCCTTATTTTTAATTGTATATAAGTGCAAATATATTTATATATCTCATCTTTGGTTGTCTCTCTCTCGTTTCGGGTTTTCTTTCGTTTTTTTTCTCCCTCTTCTCTCTGAGGTTTGAGGCGGGGGGGGGAACTCTGGTGGTAAGGTTTGGAGACTTGGCAGGGAGCCAGCTTCAAACCATATCACTACTTTAACTATATCCAATCACATTCATCTCAATAAGCCTCAGTCTTTCCAAACCCCTCCCTCTGGAGTGTTTTAATTCTTACTGTTCTCCTTGGAAAGCACTTCGGAAAGCAACTTCTGAAAACTGTTCTCTAAAGGCCCTTGAACACTGGAACTCAAATAGAGGTTCAGCCATACAGATTTTTGACACCACAAAGGGTGTCCCAGCCCTCCTGTTTGCATGGCATGCTGTTACAATCAGTTGTCTTCGTATGATTGTGTTGATCCTCAAATGTAATGGTTAAGACTTGAGATATTTATCTGAATTTTAGAGCCATGTGAAGCACTTAGAGAAGGTGATCAAAGGGCCAAAAGCCAGAGAAGCTTCACTGAAATTAAACATCTGAAAAAATCAGAAGCCTACAGTACCAGCAATCTTCATATCTACCTGAAGATCCTGCAGTACACGACTGGCAAGAAGGGGTAATACAGATCATGGATGTGTGGAGTGTGAACTTCAGCATGAGGGAGAGGCACTGGAGTGCCCATGAGGCCCTTCCAATTGTCCACTTTTGAAGCTCAGGGAGTTCTTGAGATGCTCACTGCACACAGATCCCACCTGGCTCCAGAGCTGGCACACTTCTGCTCTCCTTTCACCTTGCTTTCCTAATCTTCCTTTGAATGCAACAGTCAAGTTAATAATCAAGTTCAGGTGCACAGTTAATTGTCATCAGGCTATTTAACATTTTAGGGCGAGGAAGTTGGTGGGCTCTTGCCCCACAGCTCCACTGTCCTCTGTTGGCTGGGAAGTGGGACCACGTTGGTGCAAACATCATGCCCTCTGTCTGAAATGGTTAGAAGAAAAGCATCTGCTCACCTGTCTGCAAGAGGGCAGCTGTAAGCTAAGAATTATAGAGTGAGGGCTCAGTCATCCTCACAGTGAAAAAGTGTTTCCTCATGTTCGGAGGGAACCTCCTGTAATTCAGTATGTGAAAGAAGCACAAGCAGGGAGGCAGGCTAGTGGTGCCAACTGCTCTTTGCAGCTGTGCCAATGGACATCCAACAGCCATGTTGTTGTGGCTCCTTCTTTGCTTTCTGGGAAAAAGATATGTGACAGAGGGAGAAACAAGGTATTCACAGCTGTCCTGCAACTTGCAGCAACTCTAGAACCAGGAAACAGTCTCATACATTGGGTTGGCTGGTTGCTGCAGGCTTCACAAACAAAATGGGGTTAGTTGTGACACCAGGGCTACAGCGAAGCAAAAATGCAGTGAATGAAAAGTACTTTCTGAGTGTGACACACTTTCTTCCCTCAATTTCTATCATGACACCGTGGCAGCACAAATATAAAAGTCTCTTCCTCTCTCCCTTTCCCAGTCAATTTCCCAAGCAGGGAGGAATCAGGGGGTTTGAGTCTGGTTGACTTCTGCTATTTTAATTGATAATGTACATGTCTTTAAATGGGAGGGTAAAAGTCACCTGCAGCAATCCTGTCTACCTCATATCAGCATCCCATTTTGCTTCAAAGATGTGCTCTGTAATAACTACTTGTGACAGGGAGTACAAATTCTCTAACTGATAGCACACTCTCTTCCAAAGGTGCCTCTTATGTGTAATTCTTGAAAAAACCCACAATATTTCTTCACCATTTGCATGCTAAGTAAAGGAATTAAGGCACTTGTCTAATCATACTGCTTGCAGATGTCTGGCAATAGCATTTTAAAACTAGTCATTTGCAGATGTGAGTTCCTGCCTCAAATGGCTAAACCAGATTGTACCTCACCCAGAGACCTGCAGAAAATTGCAGAAGTTCAGTGTAAATATTTCCTGTCTTCCCAGATGTAATATTAGATTTCTTAGCAATAAAGGATGTGAAAAGTGTGATATGAAAGGGCCAAGAATCCCTTTTATACATGTACATTACAAACACTGTTTGTTTCAAGTGCTCCTGTTGTGATTCAGAGTATGTCAGGTTATACAGGGGAAACAGGAAGAGAGACCTATATTGTCAAAAGCAGATGAAAGGAAAACAAACAAACAAAATGACTGAGTAACATTGTCACCTTCCCTGTTCAGCAATGCAGTACTGTGTATACCTACCTGAACAGAAATGTAGGCTGGACTACCTAGTAGTAGTTCCTTCTGGGGACATTTCCTGAGACCACTGGACTGGTGATCCAGTACCAAGACTGGATTCATCTCTTCATGCACTTATTCTGGGTTAAGAGTACAAGAAGTGCTTGAAAAATATCTCAGTTATTCCTGCAGCGAACATTTTTTAGTCAGTGACCAGCTTTTCTTAATGAGGCTGTTTACACTTTCCATCTTCAGTTGTGTATTGTGGCAGGCAACTGTTGCACTACCTTGTGGGCAACACCCAGTCAGCCCCTGCAATTTACTATGTGCATAGTAATACAGTTTTCAAAACCTGCTGTCTCAGGAGAGCTTAAAATGTTGATTTCTTTATGAAGATCATTCTTCAGTTCTTTTTCTTTTGTGCACCATGAAAGGTGGTCATGTTCATAAAGGTCACCATCAATCTCACTGCAGTGAGTAAGGAATGCTGTGTTGCCTTCAGAGAGCACAACACAGGGTTGGTGCTGCAACTTTGCAACAAACTCTGGGACTAGGCAAGTGGCTTTGAAGTCACACTTGCGGAACAAAATAATAGGAGTGAGCTCTAGGCAAGGTGCAAATAATCTCCACAAACTCTGAGGGTCCCAAGTGGTAGTAGTACCTCTCAGTGTCTTATACCAAAGCTATTACTCTGTCTTTCCATCAGCTGGGCAGGAAAGGCAGAGGAATGCTGCTGGGAGACAATAAGCTTTACAGTGCAGGCGGACCAGAATTAGGCATCTTATGTACCACCTACAGTCCACAAGTGAATTCCTAGGCCATGCCTGATCTTTCATCCCACTCCTTTCATTTCAGAAATTACACCTCACTTATTTCAGGTTCAATGAAGACTCCATTATATAGGGATTCCTTGAGGCAATGAAATTAAGATAGTGTACTAGTCTTTGAGATTGTATACCATTGAATGACAGTACAGCATTTTATTATAATAATTTGAGAAAGCACATTTTTCTTATGGGCATCAAGCTTTTATGAAATTTTACTTAAGAGAGCAGTTGTACAACAAAACTTTTCAAAGAAACAAATGTCTGAACAAGAACTGGCTTTTTTTCCCAGCCTTCAGGCACCATTTTGAAGTGGCATGACATTACACACACAGCTATAAAAAACAAAGTATGGTAGGTCATTGAGTCAAGCCTTCAAAAGTCAGGAAATAACTAAGTTCAGGCTGGTAGCACTGTCAGGCATTTCTGCAAAACAGAAAAGTTGAGACCAGGTGCTTTGTTGATGCCAGGCTGCTTGAATACAGCTTCCCACAGTAATGAGTAACTTTGCACTGAGCTGAACAGACTTGTCACCTGCTCTGATTGTCTTTCCTATCATACACTGCTCACATGTACAGTTAAATGTTAATGATTTTTTTTATAATACATGAGAAAATATGGCAGTATTGTAATTTGGAGGGTTATATTTTGCAACATGGATTATGAATATTGTGAATTAAAAGTCCTGAGGTACAGAATACACGACTAAGGGCTTTGCTATTGCTCTGCTTTTGTGCTAATCAGCACAAAGATAAAGAATTTAGTTAACTGTCATGTTCCAGACAGTTTTGTACTACAGTTAGTGATAAAGGCAGAACTTGACAGCGAATACTTGAAAGCAGTGTTAGAGTGACACAGTGCAGCGTGTTGCTATTCTGTACAGTGTTAAGGGTTGGACTCCATGATCTTTTTCCCTTCCAATGCAGCATATTCTGTGATTCTGTTTTGTCTCTAAAGATGGTTTCCACATGTCTTTTAGTAGAGACATGCTGGACCAGTTCAGCAACAGAATGCTATAATATAGAAAACACAACAAAACCCTACATCAAAAGAGTTTTGAGGTATTAATCTTAAGCCTTCAGAAGTCAAGAAATGCCCTGATTTTAGTTACCTATATGGCCTGGTTCCCTTTGCTGTGGATGTCCACACTAACAAAAAGCACTCTATCTACACTGCGACTGAAAGCACAAAAATACCCAGCCTTTTTTCACCTGGCTCCAGCCTCCTTTCAAATCCCACACGCTCTTCCAAGAGTGTGGGTGTGGAAGTGGCCCAACGTGCCAAATATGTTATGCATTTTTCTGTGCACTGCGTGCAATGATCCACAATGAGCCACTTCAAGAAATAATCAAACTTTGACAGTGTCACCTTTCTCTTATTTTTCCATTAGCTTTGTAGATATTCTGATAGTTGTCACTATAATATATTAACAGTTACTCAGTGTTTAAAATCACAGTATACCATTGGCTTTGGGGCTCCATGTGAAAATAAATTTTAGTTTTTGCTGAATTTTGTGGACTATTTAATTGCATTCATTCACACTGAACAGCACACAAAATATCCTAGTGTTAAAAAGTCTCCAAACCCATGCATAACTTTAGTTCAAAACATTGAAAAAATAATTAACCCTCATGCTGTTTTCTGTTCCCAGAATTGACAGTCATACACGGGAAAGTCTTTCCAGTTCTCTTCAGCAATCATATCTCTTCCTATATTTGTATCTGGTTTGGAATTCAGTGCAGGAGGGGCAAAGTAGCCAAGGCTAACACTACATTGCAAATGTCATCTTCATACAAACCCTCATTCACAGTCATCTCAAGAGAACTGCAATACTATCTAATTTGGATTTTGCAGTGCCAAACTGTAATGGAAGGCTACTTTGCAATGAATATTGTGTCAGCAGGAAGTCTCACCAAAACTATATACAAGTGGAGTTTGCTTTCAAATAATAATACTGCTTGATTGTTGTCTGCTGCAGAAGAAATCAGGAAGAGCTAGGCAGGATTCCTCACATCCCTGTGCCTTCCAGCTGCAGTGCATCTAGTATGGTGGTGGGACAGACCACAGGGCTGACAGGGAGCTCAGATGGTCATACAGGTCCTCTCTTCCTGTCCAAAGACAGGCTCGGGAATGCCTAAACCACAGATGCCTATCTTGAAATTCTTCATAATAGATTCAAAAATGAGGTGTTAGAAAGGAGTGATGGGCTAGCTGCCAGACCCTCACTGGTACTAATTTGGAAGCTTGCATGTTTCCTCACAACATGCAGCTAAAACTCACAGGGTATGGACTAAATGTTGACTGAGAGTCTACCCTCTGACAAGAACAGAGAGACCAGGGTGCACAACACTGCAAGGAGAGTGACACTGCACTTGGAATTAGTTCACAGCCCTACTGTGACTGAATGTATAGCTTTATCCAGTCTCATTCAGCATGTAACCATAACTTAAACAGCCAGCTGAGAAGAGCCAAGCACTTACAGAACCTTGCACAGTGTAGCACAGACTTTCTTCTATGCTGTTCTGGCTTTTGGGCTTTTCATGGAATTTGTGTCACAAATTCAGTGCTTACTCATCTTAGTGGATTCTAAATATAGAAAAAGGCTGCTAACTTGATTCCCAATATCTGGTATTACTTTCTTTCCTGTTATATTCTCACAGTATTCATCTCGTACACAGTTCTTCATTTGTTTTGTTCCCTTATACAGTCCTATCACCATGCATTATTACTTAATCACCCACAGCCCTACAGCCCAGCTGTTTGTCAGCACAAACTCTCACTTAACAGCAAACCATTCCTCTGCTGTCATTGCATTGGGATATTATGCTGTCATCTCTCTACTTAAGAATAAAACAGGTTTTCCTTCCTTCTCTTCACAGTTCTCCTGATGTTGCATCAAAAGTTATATTCTGCTCATGTCACACCAAGTTATCCAGTCTGTACTTACAAAAATCCCCACCTAAACAGCTTTGCATGAAACTAGTAATATTGTCTTCTGCCTCTCTGGCCTGCATTTCCCCCTTTGCAGAAGGGTGCAGTGCAGCAATCCTCCTGAAATAGGACTTAGAGGGTTAATGTCACAGACAAGCCTGGTGTGCCAGCTCTGCCTGGACAAAAGGGACAAAAACCAAAAAAGTTGATTCTGGTTCTGAGCCATGAGTAAGAGCATGATATATATCTGCATTCAGAGAAACCCCACGAGAAGACTCACTCCTAAGGTGTAGCCAAGTTTCAAGGCACAAATTCAATCACCAATTTTGTCGTACTAGTCTGTATCATTAGTGGTTGTTATCTTTCTCTCTTAGGAGTGGAAGCTGTATGGGCCAGTGATGGGTAGTAGCATCTCCTCTGAGCAGCAGACAGTCCTTCCAATCTCAGAGGGTAAACTCAACTTCTAGGAAAAAAAATTAAAATATAGGTAAGAACATTTGATTAACAACACCCTTAAAAAACCCAGTGAAATTCCCACACATGTACACACGACAGGAAAAATCATGTCCATAAGCTAATTAGAAAGAAAGATTTCTAAAGTGACCTTAACTGCAGGTGCATTTCTTTCCATGTCTGCAATATGGTTTAGAAATGTCAATTATTTAATCTTATTTAAATTATGTTAGCATGACTTATAATGAACATTTCATACGTGAAAGCAAATTTATGAAACAAAATATTTTGCGAGGTAGGACAGATTCAACATAGCATGAAGCAAAACTCTGCAGACCAACACTTTTGCAGACTACTTAAAGAACTCTGTTTACTTCATTGAAATAATTTTTAAAGATGTAAATTCCTACAAATTAGGGTTGTACATGTTTATGTTGAAAAAGGGGGTTTGAATGTCTAAGCAGTTTGAGCTGATCATTTCAGTCAAAGTAATTGTCACTTCACAGAAAAGAGAAGAAGCCATATGAGGAGTGGCTGAGGTCGCTTGGTCTGTTCAGCTTGGAGGAGAGGAGACTGAGGGGAAGAGAAGGAGCAGGCACTGATCTCTCTTCTGTGGCGACCGGGGACAGAACCTGAGGGAATGGCCTGAGGTTGTGTCAGGGGAGGTTTAGGTTGAATACTGGGAAAAAGTTCTTCCCCCAAAGGGTAGTTGGGTACTGGAACAGGCTCCCCAGGGAAGTGGTCAGAGCACCAAGCCTGCCAGAGTTCAAGGAGCATTTGGACAATACAGGCAGGCACATGGTCTGATTCTTTGGGGTTGTCCTGTGTAGGGCCAGGAGTTGGACTCATATGATCCTTTTGGGTCTCTTCCAGCTCACTGTGATTCTATGAAAAAAAATCTTGCCAAAATCAAGGAAAATGCTTATGGTCCTTGAAGGAAAAAATGAACCCAACTTCAGAATTGTATTAATAACCTTCTTCAAGGGCAAACCACTAAGGTGATGCCACATACCAAGGACACTCCTCTTAATAAAGTCATTAACTTTTCTAACCTGATTGGGTTAAAAACTAGTCCACTTGTCATCTGATACCTGTTTAGTAGCCTCCAGCCCATTCCTAATGAATGGTGACCCGCAATAGGTATCCTATTAACAATAATGGCACAGAAAACAGAACATTAATGCAGTGAAAACTCAGCTCCTCTTTGCCCCAACACATCAGGCAGCACAGAATTGCTTACAGTGGTGTATGTATGTGGTTTTTTTGTTGTAGGTAGAGAGCTTCAGTTTCCACACCCATCCGCCTTCTCTCTTTCATGAGAACTGATGCAGAATATAAGAAAAGCTTGCATTTGTTGTTGAGCAAAATGAACTGCTCACTATCTAAATGGTATCTGCGGAGAAGCAGATAGAAAGAATCAACAGCAACATATGAGCAGCAAAGGGAGAAAAGATGTTCCTACTTCCATTCTTTTTCCTCTTCCACCCTTTTCATTAGCACTACATGGTATGTCAGAATAAAGCCTTGTCGTTGCACTGCTCTGGTACCCCTAGGAAGTTCCTGTGACCACAGACATACCATATCAGTGCTTTTAAAGCTGCACTTCTAAAAAAACAGCTTTTCTAGACAGAACATTACATTCTTATTTAGACTGCCTCAGTATTTCTGCTTCCATCTGTCTTTTCACTTTCTTATCATCAACACCAGCAGACCATTGCTAGCAGAAGTGCAATTACCTTATTTGTTTTCGAAGACCAACATGTATCATAGCAAAACTCCACTACTCTCTGATTTTGCTACTGAGAAACCAGGTAATTATCAGAATGTGCTGTTATGGCCAAAACTAAATTAGGATTAAAAAACAAACAAGCAAAAAACCCACCAAACACAAACAAACAAAAAACCCCCAAACCAAAACAACAACAACAAAAACTCACAAAAAGAAAGCAAGGAACCAACCAAACCAAAAGCAATACCAAAACGAAAAAAGATGACAAGTTAAAAAGAAGAGAAAAGAAGCGAGAGACTGGAAGGTAAAGCAACTACATGCTTCAGGGCAGGAGAGAACTCACAGCAATGGGAGGCAAACACTTGTTCATTTTGATGATGCTTCTGGTACTGACCATTACTAGAGAGAGGATACAAGCCTAAATGGACCTCAGCTCTGACCCAGAATGGTAGTTCCTGTGTCTTAACACAACCACTGACAGATGGATGCAGGGAAGTATTCATTTTTACCTAAGGAATTAAAGAACACACAGCAAGATTACTCACTAAACCATTACGAGGAGGTGATCACTATAATGGAGAATTTACAAGAACAAGAAGGCAAACCACATCAGCCCTAAAGAATATGTATGGCCTGCCACACTACCTGATAACACAATCTTGATGAGACGACAGCTGCTGAGTAAAGAAGTAACCAATGTGTGCAAGCATCAAGCTTTTATACAGGGCAAGAGAGAAAAATAATTTGTACCTTTTGAGACACAAAAGCCATAGCTAAATAGTACATTAAAAGCTCATCAGGAAAATCTGTGGAATCATTATACACATTAGATGTGTGTTCTTGCTTCAGGCACATCAATGGGAATTTTGCTACAAGATGAAACTTTTTAATGTTCTGCCATTTAATGGCTGAAAGAAAAATGTTCATTTAATTTACTCGTTCTCTATATGAAAAAAATCCTAAGCACAGCAGCCCGTATTCTCAGTTACATCAGAAAAAAAACCTCACATGGTACAGGTCCTAAGAGTAAAAGTAATTTCTGTGTTCAGCTAATAATAGACCACTCTGAACCAAGCCAGAGGTGTATGCAAATTTTGACAGAGACCATCAAGCACAAAATTTCAGCAGAAAGCAGTAACTAGCCCTCCCATACTCTCCAAAAATCAGAATGGAGATTGGCATGTGATCTGCTAAATCTCTCTCACAACAGATGATCTCTGTACATTAGGAGATCCTCCTTTAGTTGAGTTCAAGATCAGAATGTGCTTTGAAGGCCGAATAATTGGCCACAACAGACTTCTCTTCTGATGATGTTATAAATTCTGTTAAATAAACTGATAGTTAAATATCATATTTATAGTATTTGCATATGAGTGTGCACTTGGCATTACTGGAGATTTTTTACCAACAAATTAGACAGACATGCCAATAGTGATGACAGCTGTAACTACAAAAGGGAAATGGACTAAATGATTTCTTAAAGTCTCTTCTATCACTAATATATCCTGTTCTGTGAACTTCTTGAAACCACTCCATTCTGTTCCCACTGGAGTTGTATTTTTCATGCCCTAGTGCTCGGATAATAACAAATACATTCTAGTATTAACTTAATTAGCTAAATTTGTTCCAAGTTACTCCAAGCACCCTGTGGTAAATGAACACACTTCTAGGCTTTGAGTGTGCAAGAAATTTGCCACATAAACAACTTGACCAATTTGCTACATCAATATTTACTATTATTCAGTGAGCAGGAGCCAGAGGTTTCAGATGTATGCTTACAACCCTCAGGGCAATGGGATTACAGCAAAGAAAAGAACTTGATGCAGGGAATTATGTGCTTTTGAACTTTTACTGAATTTCTGTACACAGTAACAGGGATGATAACATAAAACAAACATTTGTTCTGAACATTATGTTAAAAGATTTTGTTATAACAGGTTGGAGAGATGGGCAGACAAGGACTGTCTGAAATTCAACAAAGGCAAATTCAAGGTCCTGCATCTGGGGAAGAATAACCCCAGGCACCAGTACAGGCTGGGGGCTGACCTGCTGGAAAGCAGCTCTGCAGAGAAGGACCTGGGGTCCTGATGGACAGCAAGCTGTCCATGAGCCAGCAGTGTGTCCTTGTGGCCAAGAAGGCTGATGGTATTCTGGGATACATTAGGAAGAGCATTGACAGCAGGTTGAGGGAGGTGATCCTGTCCCTCTACTCAGCCCTGGTGAGGCCTCACCTGCAGTGCTGTGTCCAGTTCTGGGCTCCTCAGAGCAAGAGACATGGAGCTTCTGGAGCAGGTCCAGTGGAGGGCAACAAAGATGATTAAGAGACTGGAACATCTCTCTTACATGGAAAGGCTGAGGGAGCTGGGCCTGCTCAGCTTCAAGAAGAAACAACTGAGAGGAGATGTCATCAATGCCTGTAAGTATCTGAAGGAGGGCTGCCAAGGAGTCAGGCTTTTCTCAGTGGTACGAATCAATAAGGCAAGAGGCAGTGGGCAGAAAGTGATGCGCAGGAAGTTCTGTCTGAACATGAGGACACAATCCTGTACCATGTGCTCTAGGATGACCCTGCTTGAGGAGGGAGGTTGGACCAGATGACTCACTGTGGTCCCTTCCAGCCTTACCCATTTTGTTATTCTGTGATATATTATGGCACCCAAAACTGCACACAGGAGTTGAGGCAAGGCTGCACCAGTGCAGAGCAGGACAGTCACTTCCCTGAACCAGCTGGCAATGCTTCGCCTGATGCCCCCCAGGACATGGTCGGCCGTCCTGGCTGGCAGGGCACTGCTGACTCATATTCAGCTTGGCAACCAGGACCCCCAGGTCCCTTTCTGTGGCACTCCTTTCCAACATCTCATTCCCCAGTCTGTATGAACATCTGGGGTTGCCCCATCCCAAGTGCAGAATCCAGCACTTGCCCTTGTTATACTTGATACAGTTGGTGACTGCCCAGCCCTGTAATTTGTCAAGATTTCTGCCTTCAAGGGAATCAACAGCTCCTCCCAATTTAATGTCATCAACAAACTTGCTTAGAATACCTTCCAGTCTTACATCCAAGTAATTTATGAAGATGCTGAAGAGCACAGGGCCTAAGATGGAGCCCTGTGGAACTCCACTAGTGGCAGGTTGCCAGTCTGATGTTACTCCATTTACTGTAAGCCTTTGTGCCTGGCCCCTGAGCCAGTTGCTTACCCATTGCATGACAGGTTTATCCAGTTGTGTGTTGGACATTTTGTCCAGAAGGATACTGTAAAAGACAATATCAAAAGCTTTACTGAAATCTAAACAGGTTACATCAGCCGTCTTCCCTTTTTCTAATAGGTGGGTAACAACATTGTAAAAGGAAATTAATTTTTTAAGCAGGACTTTCCCCTCATGAGCCTGTGCTGACTGTGACCAATGTTTTTCAATAACTCCCAGAATAATCTTATCCCAGATTTTACCAAAACAAACATCCTTCCTCCTTGCTTCCTCTTCTCTATTTCAGGCAGCACTGAAGTACCTTGAACACTGAATCACTTGGTCTGCTATGTCGACAGCAAAGATTTTCTATCCTCAGACTGAGTATAATTGCAGAGGTTTTAAGTCTGGCCCCACAGCAAACAAGCACGCTGATGTTCGCTACATGATCTAAGCACAGGATGCATTTGCTCCTGCTGAGCATACCCATCTCAGGAGTTTAAACTTATTAAGCAAACATTTTTGCACACTCTTCTGCATTGGGGAAGGGTAAGTTTATTGTTATGTTGAAATTGTTTGATTATTTTGATCTGGAATTTAAAACCTCTGAAATAATTCACATTTAAATGAAGGTCTAAATATTCGCAATATAGTTTCTTCCCATATAGATGACCAACTTAACGTAATGAATTAGATATTAAAGAACTCTTGCTGGTCTTATATTCTCCAGGGTGAATTTTATTTAATGGAAACATCAAAAGAATCTTCATGGGATATCTGAACTGGTTTTCCTGGAAAGTTGACTAAAAAAACACCTTATTTGTGATACACTAAAGAAGCAGTAAAGATGATGATGCATATATTGGCAGAAGAGAGGACCAACCAGTGGAAAACTTTCTTTCCAAGACTTGTGGTTTCCATGCTGAAAATACTGGTGCTCTGTCTATGCATTCAATTTCTTCTCAGAACACGTGAACCAGCAACAGGCAGGAGAATATATTTGTCACTCCTCAGTTGAACACAGATACTCTTTGCTTCTTTTTTTCCTTCTCCTGAAGCACAGAGACATTTAAAGTCCAGAGATTAGTAGTCCTCATTCAGCTGATTTGGTTACAGAAAGCCCAAGATGAAATAAAGGAGTTGGCAGACAAAGAATAAGTACTCAGGTCTGGTTTACCACAGTAAAGGTAAGATTACTTAATTGTGCATTATGTACCCTTCCTGCTGTTTCCTCTTTGACATCCTCCCAAAGCAATCATATTTACAAAAGAAAGATTGAGACCCCTTCCCACTTCGATGTTATCATTTACCTGGATTGAGGGGATGAGAAAATCCAGCTGGGGCACCTCCCTCATCACATAATGAAATGACAGCCTTCAGACAAAGCAGCATACTGCAAAGTGATACATTCTCCTAAATGCTCCAGTGCAGAATAAGCCTGCCCACCCCTGCTGAGCCATTATAGATGGCAGGTAACATCTAACACAGTTCTGCATTGACTTTTTGGGATCCACACAAAAGCAGCTGAGGGACACAGAAAGGATGCTTTAGACACTGTTGCTTCCACACAACACACCTACCTGTGGCTTAGAAACACATAGACTGAAGTTTACTAAATACTGACCTTTTCTCCTGCTTTTCCATCCATGGAATTTTGGTCAGTGTCTGTAAATATAAGAAAAGTTTGCCTCAAATAAATGCCTCTATAGTTGAAAAGCAATAATAATTTATGTCAGCCTGAGCCAAAGTCAGCCATGCACACCATCTCTGGTACAGTATTTTCTTACGAGATTAAGAGTACTTGGCATAGAGAACTGAGCAGACTACTGCAATGCCAGGGAAAAAGGTGGATGTACATCCTCTAACCTTAGAAAATACCTTAGTGAAGACCAGTACATCTGGTTCGAGCTTTATTTAAGCAAGTTTGTATTATTTGTATTATTTTCTGTCAAATCATCAGCTCCTTTAAATGGCTCTGACCTGCTACTTCTTGTACTTAAAGCGTTTTACAACTAAACTAGTAAGTTCATTCTTGCTACAAGCTTGTTCCATAAAATACATTTTTTTAAATGTCATAAAGACATTAAGATAAATAACAGTGGTCAAATTTAGCAAGTGCTAAATTGGCATGCATTTTTCTGTTCCAATGACATGTCTTTCAGCTTTCTAGTTTTATTTAATCACCCAAGCTCAAGCTGTATATACCAGCTGCCTATTAAGGACTGATAATTTCACCTAATCTTAGTGACAAAATTTTGTTGGAAGTGTTCTGTTATTTCTGAGAACACGACTAGAGAATACATTTCTTTGCTGAAGTTAAAAAATGCTAGCAACTCATCCATGAGGAACGTTAAAGACCCCCTTAAAGTGGGTAGAAAATTAGCACGTTGTGGGGAGAAGGGCATCAGAAGAGAGGGCAAATCACAAAAAAACAACTGTGACTGACTGTGTCAGTCTGTTTTCCAGTCCTGATAACTCACAGTAATGAGGCAAGAATTTCTCACATCCTCACATCTGCTGCTGAAGAGCTTAAGGAAGCTGTAGGCACAGCTATTAGACTGATACTCCAGCAGGGAAAGTAAACTTCCCCACTACAGTCAGTCTCAATAGGTTCTTCTTCCACTCTGGGAGACAGGTAATGCTCTCTTCACACAGAAGATGGACAACAAAAAGTACAGGAAATAAATACATCTGATAAAATTAAAGCTTTTCTTGATACACACCAGTTCTCCCATGATACTTTTTCTACTTTTTATGAATCATAACTGCAAATTCAGAAAAAGCAAAAGGTGGCTGTTGGTTTGGAACAGCCCAGTGCTTGTAATGCATATATGAATGTTTTACTGAAAGTGCAGAGATAGTATCACATAATTCCCTGTGTCTCTTCAGGTCTGTTTATTTCTGCAAAATCAATGTTCTGATCCTGTGTAAGAAAATATCACATGTCATTGTAATTAAAAACTATGTAAAAATATAGATGTAAAAAAAAAAATAAAGTTCAGTGGAAACTAATCCTGGAAGCTATTGGCATTTGAAGTTTGATTAAGCAACTCTAATTACTTGTCGAGTTTCATTAAATAGTTATAATTGTAAATTTCAGAAGTACAGTATTTGTTACATTTGAAGATACATATACAAACTGCTCTGTTGTGGTAACTGAATCTGTAAAAACTGATTTTTCTTGATAGTGATAAGCATACACATTTCCTTCATTAGTCACCTTAAACACTTCAATAGCAATACAAACAGATCATTTATCCCAGGTCCACCCTTGAAATCCACACACTTTGCAGCACAGTGGTGTTTCAATTAATTGTCATTTCCTTGCCTTATGTACTCAGAGTCTGAATTAATCCCTGCATAAGACTATTGCACTACATCCTGTTTGTGAGGTATCCACACCATGAAACACAGCTGTTTAATGGTGTCCTACAAGATTTGGATTTGTGGATTTCTGTCTGCATCCTAACTACTTGCTAAACACTGCTTACAAATAGTTTTGTTTCCATAGCACAGAAATTCCTTACTAGATCACATCACCCAGATAAATGATTAATTGTAAGTTACAGTTAATTGAGAGTTTATATGTTTTGATTCCTTCACTTGCATCTGATTAGAAATATGTTTTGGTGCTATTTAACAACCAATTTATTATGTACAGAGCTGGTGAAGGGTCTAAAGCAAAAATCCTATGAGGAGCAGCTGGGGGAGCTGGGGTTGTTTGGCCTGAAGAAAAGGAGGCTCATGAAGATCTTATTGATGTCTACAGCTACCTGAAAGGAGGTTGGGTCCAGGTGGTGTCAGCCTCTTCTCCCAGATAAAAGCGACGAGAGGAAATGGCCTCAAGTTGTACCAGAGGAGACTTAGATTAGATATTTAAAAAATTTCTTCACCAAAAGTGCTGCCAATCATTGGAACGGGCTGCCCGGGGAACTATTTGAGTCACCATACTTGGAGGTTTTTAAAATACCTGTAGATGTGGCACTTGGTGACACGGTTTAGTGGTGGACTAGGTTAATGGTTAGACTCAGTGTTCTAAATGATTCTATGAATCATAAAATAGTAATAATTATTACTTGTTTTCAGCATAAGGAAAGCAGTTAAGAGCACTACTAATTAAATTGCCAATAAACAGTTCCCTTTCCCCACAACAACCATTTGATGTAGTCAGAAAATGACACAGATTACAGTTCAATTATGTTAATAGGAAGCATGAAGAAAACTCTGTCAAAAGCTCCATTACTAAGTGATTGTTCCGTTCTCTTTCCTTTCCCATCATCTTTTCTAAATAACATAGTCCAGTTGCTTTAAAATCTGTCAGTTGTTATTTATTCTATGCCCAAAACAAAACAGAATACACACTGAATAAAGACAACTCTGTTTATCATAATCTACCTTTCATTATAGTCCTTTCACACTTGTTTTGAGAGTATGTGTTGAATTCTCTAGTAAGAAATAGCAAGTCTTAGATTTTTCTTTCAAACATGTAAAACCAGTTAGTGAAAATGTACTTAGGAGCTTGTAATAACTTTTTTCTTGTGTACTTGGATTTCAGCAAAGAGTCATTGATATAAAAATGTAGATGTTCAGTGTTTTGTCTAAGCCATGGGAGGGAATTTGTGAGTAGGCTGATAAAAACAACAAAAACAAAATTCTTTTTACTTCTTTTTCAAGGCTGTGCAAGGCTGTGTTGGATGCACACACATAAAAAATAGCCTTCTTTTCAGGGAAATTGCCTAGAATTCCATCAAAGTTTGAAGAGCAGTGACTGCCTACCTGCTCACAACCTACACCTTACTCTTCACACACACATCATGTTATCTGGGCACACCTTCAGGATCACTCTCTCTGAACAGAGTTTCAGGGGAAAATATGATTCAGGGCAGCATAGGATAACTTGCACTTACTTGGAAAATAGCCAGCTTGGGCTGAACCTGATGTTTTCTCACTGTGTGGAGGAATCTAAGAAGGAAAACCTGGATGAAACAAAAAGCTTTTTTTTTCTTTTCTTAGGTGCAGACCATGTGTTTTTACAAGGAATCTATTTCGGAAATCTGGGAAGATTCCCATACACTGAAAATATTGATGCATGTTTCTTATGGATGGTATATAGGAGATTGTGCAATGAGCTCAGTTGAAATACATACAGATTACAGATACAGAAATGACTTTGCAGTTAATGTCAGCCTGATCGCCAGGGTCTTGTAATAAGCTTGACAGTTCATATATCTGACAACAGTAGCACAACTGACTCATCAGTCACAACAGTATTCCTTCTTATTTATTCTCCTCTCTCAAGTCTGGAGCACGTACAAAGGACACCAGATATTCTACCAAAATCAGATACATTTTCAAATACTTCGTAACTGAACCTACAGATAATGCACAGTCAGATTCTCTCTCATTCTACAACATGGATCAAAAATAAATAAAAAGAGGGAAGAAAACATCATTCTGTGAAAATAAAGTTCTTTGTAATTCAGTTTCTCTGTAACATTCCTATCAAATGTAAGGTACCCAATATCACGTTAAATAAATTTAAAATTGTTTATAATACAGAGGAATAGCAGAGATCCTTCTTGAGTCTCCCTGAATAAAGAATTGTACACTATAGGCACTGAAGACTTTCTAGACTTTTGAAACATTACGTCTTTTGCTCAGGCACAAAAAAAGATGAGAGTAGTAGTAACAGCACAGCATAATCCAGCTTGCTGAAGTCAGAGACTTCAGAGAGTCCATAGCAAAATTAAAAGTAGGGCTGCCTTGTTTCAAAGACATTTGGAGGAAAATATCTCTTTTTAAAGATGAATGCCTCAGCAATTATTTCTTAGAACAGCATTAGTATTATGATTGCTTGTGTAAGCTCTCTTGCAGTGCAGCGAAGTAAAACGAGTGCCTGTTGGTACAAGGACACTTCTACTGAGCACAAAGAGAGAGTGTGACAGACAAATCCATCATGCTTAGCCTGCAGATCAAAGTGCACAAAGCAAAGCATGCTGGAAAACTACCACACATGCATATAAAACAACAAATTAAAGCACAAAGGACATGCATGAGTGGATGAAATGAGGAAAACACAGCATTAAAGATGATCTTTACTGCTTTCAGGAAAGAATCAAGACACAACGATCAGACTACCATTTTCAAAGTGCAAAGTGATGTGGGGCATCCAGCTGGAGATACTGAAGCTGAGTTTTCAAAGTGCTGAAGATGGACAAATCAAAGGCAGACACAGAATGACAAAAACCAAACTAATCTATCTATTTGTGCTGAGAGCACAAAACCTAAGCAATTTTGAACTATTTCCAGTCGAGTCCCTATTTGCCAACAACTGAATTTTAGAAGTCCTATGCAGCATTAAGGAGTATATTAAATTATATATATATGGAGTAAGGTAAGCAATCAGAAGCAGTCACCTTATTTTAATATGACAGCTCCTAAAAAAAGGATGATACAAATCTTATTCTTGCATAAAAGCACTGGAATTATTTTACTAGTTATGATGATGATGTTTATTCAGCAAAATAAATTATACAAATGAAAGTATGCTAGGGAAATAACAAGCACTGAATTAGTGTAGAAAAACCCTAACTATTTAAGAGTTTTTCTTATTGCTACTGTAGTCCTCTGTTGTCTAGACCTAAATTTGAACAATAACAAAAAAAAGTGGCCTAATATGCATACAAATTATATTTTATTTCATATAATATCATAGAAGTTTCTCTAGCGTAATTCCAATAATCCCATTGACCACAATGAGATCAGTTCTGTGATAAAACAGAAAATGAGGTGAATAGGACTGGTCCCTAAGCACACATAAACAAAATCTAAGAAAATAGAACAAGAGAAAATAGAACAAAGTGCGTATTAATACATATTAGTACACCGCTTATAATAATAAATTATAACAATGCCAAATAATTGATATTACTAACTGGGCACAAATTCAGTAAGTCTGTCCTCTTATCAAGAAAACAACGAAGGACAAAGTAATTCCAGTTTCCCTGCAGTGAGGGAGTCAAGGGAAAATATTTTCTGTCTTCTAGTCTTGTTTAAGCTTTGTATTAGTTTTCTCTTCTTTGGCAAATTACCTATCAGCTTTTACTGACAAACTGTTAGGGATCACATAGCTTTACTGTAGCCTATTAGATGCATGAAAAGGGCAAATGTGAAAAAGACATTGAGATCTTGATATATGCAGGCTGGCTGAATCCACAGACTAGCAAAACAGAAGGGCTGACAACTTACAGGCACTATACCGATAGCTATACACAGCCACAACTCTGAAACTGATTTGTCAGTCTGCAGCAGACCTGTAATGTTCATAAAACATTTACAGATAGGGGTGCATGCAGATAGCCCACCTAAGAACTTTCTGCCAGCACTATTGCTATTACCCAGATGGCATCTGCAAACAAAAAATTTGTATTCAATTACACACAACAGTTTCACAAGAAAAATAGTGACCCTGGCATTTTCAGATTTTAGATCTGCTACACCAGGCCATCCAAAGCACTTCCTCATTAGCAGAAAATACTAAACTTCAAAGAAGAGAAAAGTCATGCTTTACATGTAAATGCCATGATGACCTGGCAAAGTTGAAGAAGGCTTTGTTTTTTCTAATTAGTTTATAAGGGAAATGGGCTGCCCAGGAAGGTGGTGAAGTCACCATCCCTGGAGGTGTTTAAGGGAAGACATGGTGCTTAGTGCCATGGTCTAGTTAACATGATGATGTTCAGTCAAAGGTTGAACTCGATGATCTCAGAGGTCTTTTTCAACCTAATTGATTCTGTGATTTTATATTTCTCAGCACAAACACTCAGAACTCCCATGTTCTGAGGTTTTGTGCCTTGTTCTATCTAGCTTGAATTCTTTGCTGTGTCCTGCAGCTTGGGAACACCTGTGCATTGGATCTGAAAAGCTAAGTGACCAACCCACCATTGCAAGTCATTTCACCAGACAAATACCTCCCCATATGTATGTCCTTACCTTCTTGTAAAGGTGACTCAACAAGCCAGTACAAAGGATTATCAGCCCCAAATTATCTACATACTCTTTCACCACAAAGTAAGAAAATTTTAGATGGTTATTTTCAACATACAGCCTCTACCAAAAAACCTTACATTATTCATTGTCTTGTCCTTGGGATTGTGTAACAGTACAGTCAACTACTATTGACCTTCACATTCATAAAATTTGAGACTAGGCAAATCAGTGCTACAACAGACTATCCCTGATACTAAATTTTCATTTTCAATGCAGAATGTACTTTTATTTTCAAGAAAACATGTGGTCGCAATCCAAAATAACAGCATTTAGGATTAATCAGGATCTTTTTAGACTGCAAATGATGCAACTGGAATACCGCACAGGCACATTCGATGAAAAGGAGTTCCCCAATATCAGCAGACCTTGTGAGGATGATACAGCATGATTCCTGTGATGCGACTCCTGCTTTGACAAAGAACATTTGACTCCTTCCTGTTGTTGATTGCATGGGAATATGAGACACTACTGTCATGTTCATATCTTTATGGGGTCTCCAGATCTAGAGAACCTGGAGAACTGGCAACACCTCTGTGAAAATTCTGAAGCGAACCTACAATTGAATCTATTAGCTTGAAATACAGTACTCTGCTACACACTTGGTCCCAGATCCTCTATGTTCTTTAGCAGGTGAAAAGAGGACAAAAGTAGGGGGATGTGCACATGCATACACACCCACACTGATCCATCTGAATTTATGTATAAATAAAGGAAAAAATGCAAAGAGCTTCTTGAATACTTTCAGCTGCTGCCTTCTGCAGGCTTTTGAGCTTGCTGAGCTGACACTGAGCAGCAGTGTAAGGGTCACTTTCATGCAGTACTTTTGCCAGCATGGGACAAAATAAGCTGCTCACTTGTTAGAATACTTTTGTATTTCAGTCAGTTGAAAACCTTACCATGCAAATTTTCTGTACTGCAGTTAAGTCCTGATGCATGGAGGGACTTTATGTCCTCTTGGATGACAAAGCGTTTCCACTGCTTTTTCTCAGAAGAGTTTTACCTCTCTAAAGGCTATTTTCAGAAAGATTTGTTTGTTCTCACAGGACATTTCTGTCAGAGCAGTTAAAATATGCTTAAATTACCATGCATAAACTTCATTATAAAGCTTGCTAAAAGCACAGTTTGAAGTCCTACTTGCTGCTGGTGACTACAAATTTCTATCTGGCTGGAAAAGTCAGCTACTTCAGGTCCGGCAACATTTCCATGACAACATTGTGCTAAAAAACCTCATTTTAACATGTCAAAAAAAATAAAAGGCGTTTCTTGTGTTTTTCATTCTATTTCTTGCTATGCAGTTTACTGATCTCTAGATAAAGGATTTCTAAGAAGCTAATTACCAGGTTGAGTAAAGCCCTGAGGCAAAGCCTGAAGTCTTCTCCTTTGGCTACTGTAACTAATAAACTACAAATCCTTACCTCCTCTACAGCACTGTTCCCTTACTAGTGTTAGATTCACCCTTGCTGAGAAGCAAGCATGATCATCCTCATTTCACAGACCTAAAAAACTGAAGCACTGAAAGGCATAAACATGACTAAAATAGTTAAAAGGTAGAAAAGAAGACACTTAGAGTGTCAGTAATTGCCATGTGTCCTGTGAACTAGTATCAACAACATCCCTCATATGACATAGTAAAACAATGACCATAGAACTGTACAAACTGCTTGCATAATTTTTAGTAAAATATAGTCTCTTGTAAATTAACAGCTGTATAAAAGATTTACTGATCACACTGAGCATTCACCTGGCTCCTCTGCACTGCACTGCTTTCATTTCCCCTCCTTTTTCCTAGCAGGCTATTTCTGCAACTAATGCACTGAGACAGGTGCTTGGCTGTCTAAGGCTTTCCTACAATCATGCAAATTTGGCCTATGACTTCCAGTGCAGCTTGAACCAAAGCCCGATGGCTAAACTTCAAGTCTCAAAATAATATTGCCTCCAAACCATATGCATTTTTCAAATATCATATATTTCCTTGCAGCTACAGCTACTGGCATTCATTTAATTGCAGTTCAGAGAGGGCTGTGATTTGTCAGCCATGGAGACATGGCAACACATGGTGGTCACCCTCTTCTTCCTGGGGTATGGAAGCCATCCTTTGATGGCTTTACTATCCCAGCTCTTGCAGAAATTCTTTCTCAGAAGTTGCAAAGCATGGAGAAGGGATGGGCAGAATGAAAGCTCTAAGGTTCAGGTTTATCTTGAGGTAAATCTGATGAGATACACCCATGTGTCCTGAGGGAACTGGCAGAGAAAGTGGCTAAGTCACTATTTGAGAAGTCCAGTGAAGATCTCACTGACAGGAAAAGGGGAACTATAACCCCCATTTTTAAAAGGTGAAATAAGGAAGATCTGGGGAACTACTGGCAAATCAGTCTCATCTTGGTGCCTAGCAAGGTCATGGAGCAGATCCTCCTGGAAACTATGCTGAGGCACATCAAGGACAGGAAGGTGATTGGTGACAGACAACATGGCTTCACTACGGGCAAATTGTGCCTGACAAATCTGGGGCCTTCTATGAGAGTTGGTGGATGAGGGGAAAAAACTGATGTCATTTGCACTTGGACTTGTGCAAAGCTTTTTGACAGTGTCCTGCCTGACAACCTTGTCTATAAACTGGAGAGACATGGATTTGGTGGAACACGCAGTGGGTAGGGAATTGGTTGGATGGTTGTACTCAAAAAGTTGTGATCAACAGCTCAATGTCCAAGTGGAGACCAGTGATGAGTGGCATTCCTCTGGGATTGGTATTGGAACTGGTGCTGTTTAACATCTCTGCCAGCAACATGGACAGAGGGAGCACCCTCAGCAAGTTTGCTGATGCCACCAAGCCATGTGGTGCAGTCAACACACTGAAGGGCATGAATACCATCCAGAGGGTCCTGGACAGGCTGGAGAGGGAGACCTGTGTGAACCTCATGAAGTTCCTCATGAAGTTCAACAAGGCCAGATACAAGGGCCTACATCTGGGTCAGGTCAATCCCAAACATGGATACAGGCTGAGTAATGAGTGGATGGAGAGCAGCCCTGAGGAGAAGGACTTCAGGATGCTGGTTGATAAGAAGCTTGATATGACCCAGCAATGTGCTCTTGCAGCCCAGAAAGCCTACCATGTCCTGGGCTGTAGCAGAAGGATGACCAGCAGGTCAAGGGAGGTGATTCTGCCCCTGTACTCTGCTCTGTGAGACCTCACCTTGAGTACTGCTTCCAGCTTTGGGATCCCCAACATAAGAAGGACATGGACGTCCCCTTTGTGGGGAGGGCCATAAAGATGATCGGAGAGCTGGAGAACCTCTCCTCCAATGAAGACAGGTTGAGAGTGCTGGGGTTGTTCATCCTGGAAATGAAAAGGCTCCAGGGAGACCTTCTAGCAGCCTTCCAGTGCATAATGGGGATCTACAAGAAAGCCAGACGAGCTTACAAGGGCATGTTGTGATAGGACAAGGAGGAATGGTTGAAAGAAAGTAGATTTAGAATCATAGAATCAGAGAAGGATTTGGGTTGGAACAGACCTTAAAGTTCCAAACCTCCTGCCATGCACAGGGGTGCCTTCCACTAGACGAGGTTGCTCAGAGCTCCATGCAGCCTTGAGCACTTCCAGGGATGGGGCATCCACAACTTCTCTGAGCAACCTGTTCAAATGCCTCACTGCTCTCACAGTAAAGAATCCTAATATCTAACCTAAATCTACTCTCTTTTAGTTTGTATCCATTCCCCTTTTTCCTGTCACTAAATGCTCTTGGAAATACTCCCTCTCTTTCTTGTAGGTTTCCTTCAAGCACTGGAAGAAAGGTTAGTTATTGGATAGCATGAGAATTTTAAAAATTTTAAAAGATGAATTCTTTCCTTCAGACCATTTATAGTGCATTACCATTATATTTTTCAACTTTTTCTTCACATTCTTTTGGAGTAGAGTCTTAGTTTACAATTGTATGTTATTATTCTAATATGTTCAGGCAGCTAAAAAATATGAGGTTTAGACATAGAGCGCTAATGTGCCAAATCTTGTGATAAAGCTCCTGGGGATGAATTGGGAATACGCTGATTGTTTAGCTCAGCCTAGAAAGGATGTCAAGGACACAGAACATTTCCAAGTTTTTGAAAATGCCAGAAGGTCAGAACATGTGTCTGTAACTCATTTTTGAGAGTTGTATAGCCAATAATTCTGAATGCCTTTCTCAACTTCACCCTTCAGATCTTTGGCTATCTAAGTTAACCTATTTCCTCAAACTTGCTGAATGTTCTTTAAAACAGTGTTCGCCCACTCATCTATTTCAATGTGCTACCAAGAGATTTGAGTTCTAAAATAATTTTGTCATTTGCTATCATTATCTTCTTTCAAGAAAGTGTTCTGCTTCGTTATGCCTTCATTAAAATAAATCTCCAAGTGGTGTGTGGGTGAACAGAGCCCTTCAATTTCATTTATATCATTTCTGAAGAGTGGTAAAGAGCAACTATCTGCAAGAATCAATAATTTTATAATTACATACATATTAGCATGGCTACTTGTATGATAGATCACATAACGGGGCATTCTGCCTGGTTGCTGGAGCAGCAGTAGAATATTATCCTATAATTTTCCCTTTCTTCACCATCACCATATAGTAATACATGTGCAACATAAAAAAATGTTACTCCAACATGGCAAGAAAATATCATCATCTTCATTTTGGGAACAAATTAATATTACACTAATAAAATGGTGTATGTTTAGCATATACCTCTTAGTATATAAAATATAACCTTTTATTAAGCTTTAGTATATTAAATATAACCTTTAATCTCTTATAATCTTTTTCAAGATTATAAGTGGTGATTGCCATTACAGTGAGGACGCAGCCTTTTCACATGGTACTGGAGGTCAGATGCCACTGCTACTGTGAAGTAAGCTTGCTCTGAAGTGGAATTACCTTGTATATATTGGTGTGTCAAAGAGCAATAATAAATACCTTTCTTCTTTTGCAACAGCCAATATGAAGTCACATCGGCAAACAATAATGCCTGATCCAGAGCACAAAAACCTTGAAAATATGTTGTCAGGTCCAGTTCAAATTCCTCTCAGTCATTTGCCTTAAGCAGTGTCCATTTCTGAGTCAGCAGGTGGCAAGCTATTACAGAAATCAAAAGGTAAGCCACCACTCCAGATTGTAGATGTATTTATCTTCTCTATGAACATTTAAAAATTGGTTACTGAATACAAGTTTGCCCATGAAGAGATCATCCTCCAACACAAACCTCATCCTTGCTATGCTGATATTCTCTGACACTTTTAAATGCTTTGCAGAAACTCAGACTTTTTTAATCATCATGAAATATTAATTTATTTTTTATTACTACCAAAACTCCTTCTCACATGAGGCTAAAGAAGGGTGCTGTAGGAAATATATGCTGTTCATACTCATCCTTGACATTTTGTGTAATGTTGGTCTAGCTCTTTTCATGGACTCCCAATTAGTTGAATAATTAGGAAAAGGAAGAACTGTTTTTAAAATCATAACCACAGTAGGCACCTGGATTTACACAACTGCTGGCTCATGATCACTTCACAGATATGCTGCCATACTTTCTTGGCAAATGAGAACTGCTGGACTTTGTAAAACTTTATCTGCCCATGATGACTTTCAGAGCTTGCCTTTCCTTCAGTCTTCGGTGAATAGCCCATAGCTATCAATTAAATTTGTGAAACACATTTTATGCCACCTTCTTACTCTGCTTACTTACCTTCTTGTAACATTAAATGTCTGTAACCAGAAAAAACATAGAAGTATTGTATGAAATGTGATCTAGAATGTTGTGTTCCAGATCCAAAGTTTTAAAAGTATAACAAGTGAGCCATTATCACAGAATTCTGTTTTTGTCATTACTCTTTTATGTTAGTTCAATACAGATGAGTTCTGATCTCAACAATGAAAAATGGCTAATAAAAAACATTTAGTTGACATGGAACAAAACTGGGTTTTGGTAGGAAAAAAGCATATTCAGCATTAGGGGGCCATAAAACTAGCAAACACAAACACATCTTATGATCCCATTGACTCCAACAAGGTTAAAAATCCCATTGATCTGGCACAGGATTTCATTAATAAAAAAGCCAACCAACCAACCAGAACCACAAAACCCTCTCCTTGTTGATTTTAGGCCAAATCCGGACCATTTTACCTACAAGTAATATATTTTAACCCATAATTCAACTGTTCTGAAAAAGCTCAGTTGAGGAGAACATGGAGAAGAATGACTAATTTGATAGGGTTTAGAGTGTCTTAGTTAAGACAGTAGAAAAAACATGCAAATAGATGATAAAGCACCTACTGGCAATCTTACTGAAGTTCTAAGTAGATGAGAAGGATCTCTCTAGAGCTACTAGAATAGAAATAAATATGCCTTTAAAAATATAAAAGTGGGTTGGATTAATTAAATATACCAGTAAGGGTTCTGTTTCTAGAGCTAACCTACACTGGATTAAAAAGCATCTCCGAGTAAAAAGACATTACTGCCATGAAGCAAGTATCCTGCCCCCAAAAATAAAAACCAGTACCCCATTAGATCTGCCCCTGAGGACATTGAGAGCATCTGTCAAAGAAGTCATGTTTTTTTATTTTACAAGTCAGTTCATCAAAGGAATTTTTTTTTTTTCCTCATCTGGCTATATTGTACAGCATATATTAGATTTTGAGGTCAGATGTCAGGAAGCAGAGGTTCCATGTTATAGGAAAAATTCTGCAATTTTGGGTACTTAGTAACATTAATTTACACACATAAGACACAGCCGTGTGCATTTCCTTGTGCCTCCTTTGGCTCTTCACTGAACTTAGAAATACTACATTTTCAATTGGATTCTTTTCTCATTAAGATGAGAGACCTTAGACAGGAATTGATTACTTTGTGTTTTGAAATTTTGTATTTACTCCCTGGCTTTATGGTATTGAAAAATAGCTGCAAAGTTCCCATCTGGTGGACTGGCTTCAAATGAAAAAAAAAAAAAAAAAGCACATTCAATTAATCTACTTGTATTTTAGGTAGATTATTAGCACCTTTTTTTTGAAATCTTTGCTAAATATTGTTGTTTTATCAAAGCATTTTAAAAAATGCAATACCCACAATTCTGTCAATTCCCTGTGATGCAATTTCTTATCTATGGTCACCATAAACTATGAGGAAAAGGCACTTCGTTAGTTTTCTATGGATCAAATCCACTGTTCACCAAAGCTTACACAAATTATAATAATAGGGTGACCTAGGCAGAAAAAATCGAAAGTCTAGATAAATTAAACTGAATTGTTTTTTTCTCTGAACTACAGTCTCTGATGATCTTTTTTAAGGATTCTGAAGAGGCAAGCTTCCAACTGCTACCCTCTGCGCTACATGGTACTGTACGTGTTCTGGTAGGACTGCTCTGCCTCTCCCAGCACTGAAACACTGAAATGCCTCAAAATTGAGGCATTGAAAATATTCCTAGCCTGTGAAGTTACTTGCTATGTTCTTAAGTAATTGACCTAAAATATTGTTAGAAGGGTTCTACAGATTGGAAACGAATGTTCAGAAAAAGGGATACATAAATATTAGGTCACTACGTGGCAATAACTTGTCAAAAGAATAGTTACTTATGTATTTATGTGTGATCCTAGGTCTACAACATAGTAATCTGGATTATTTTAGCCTTCAGGGAAAAAAAATACATGTCAATGCATGTCACTGTTTCCCAGGCAAGTGTTCAGATTTTCAGGGCTGATTCCTCTGTATGTTAACATTAACATTAAAAAAAATTAAACCCAAAAATCAAACCCATTTTGTCACGCATACAATCTTGACCATGATCTCCTCTGAGAACTCTGTAACAGTGATCAATATAGCTAAAGAATGTACTCTTATCATCTTTACAGATAAAGTGTACTGACATTTTTTCACACATGCATTCTGTTAATTCCATAGTGACTCCAGGATCTCTCAAAATCAGAAAAAGATAAAAATGGTTTAAACAGAATTTAGATTTTTGTTTGCTCAGCAGCTGTGCTTGGTAGCTGTACAGGCAGCTAGTCTTCCAAAGTATTATGTCTTTTGATCTTTTTCCATAGCCGAGTTAATTTTTAAAATAACTTCAACATTTCAGGAATGATCCATGGGCTTGGACTACCTTTCTTTTCCATTTTATTTGGATAGTTTTATTATAGGGTTGGGGGTTTTTATATAGCTGTGCATACAGAAAGTGCCAGCTTGACTCCATATACAGGATCAAAGCCAATTTCTGTCATTCTATAACAGGAAGATGAAATTAAAAACAGCTTGCTCATCAGGATGCTTGAAACATCTTTATTTCACCTGTCTAATTTTTTTTAAACACTTCTTTAACTTTCCATGGATCCTGTGCTATCAACTTTTTTTTTTCCAAGGTCATGTCCATAGAATTACATTTGATGAAGTGAAAAAAAAGAAAGACAAACTATTAGGATAAAAAAGCCTAGAATTTTGGCATGCTTTTTTTCCTTAATATTTTTAGGGACTAAACACTAGCAGAAAAGAACAGGAACATTGTACTTTAATAGGAAACAAAAGGTATGTAGAGGTCTTCAATACTATTCAATATATATTGTCTTGCTGTTGGAGAATATGAAAATAAGATATGTCCCTAATCTTCACAAGTTGTACAGCATAATTATATTATGTTTTTTCTAAGGTTGCACAACTCCTTTAAGATATTGCAAGCTCCAGGAAGGCTTATATCAGCTACAATCACATTGCTTTATACCTGTAGGAGAGCATTTTTCTGTGCTGAGTGTGCTACAGAGAATTCTAGCTCTCCCAAGAAGGCACTATGAAATCCTTAATGTGAAAAAAAGGATACTTAAAGTATTATGAGAAACACCAAAATCATATAAACTCCAAAGAGTTTAATTTTAGCTTAATTTTATCTGGTCTTTAGGGATGACTGAATTGCAATTATATCCCCTAGCTCACCAAAACAGCTACCAAAAAAAAATAAAATGGCAGGGGTACATGAGAAAGTGAATAGAGAGAAAATTAAATGAAGGCCTAAATTCTGAAGTTGTCTTGCAACTGATTTTTTTCCTACTGTCTAGAAAGGCACCACCTTGGTGCCTGCTGGGACAAATCAGACCTTTTGCTTACTGAAAGCAACATCTAAGACTCACAGTATATGTGGGAGAAAATAAAAAAAAAAGATTAAAAATTACATCCAGTGGCAATGAGAACCAAAGTCAGAGCTCTTCTGCACAGAATACACCTGATCCTGCCCACCCTATAAGCCTTTTTCTTCTTATAGCTCTTCAGTGCCACCCATACCTTGCCACATTTCCATACCCAACTCTGAATGCAGTCATGGTCTTTCCTGCCGTTTCTTTGCATTAGTTACTTTTGTTTTGCTTTCGTCTGGCTTGTAACATGGTAGTATGCCAGCTTTCCTTTTAAGTGGTCTAGAACCTTTTATAATTTAATTACACTAATATAATACTTACTCATCTGCTTCCTTTCTACAACTAGGCTTCCTTGCATTTTTTCAATTCAATTTTCCTGATGGTGACAGATGTAGACAAATTATTGCAGTTGTTCTACACATTTCAAAATTATGGCCACTTTTTATGTGTCTTTATATAAATTTATGCAGCTGGATCCAGGTTTTAACACTTAGGATAGATGATGGCACTTGGTTCTCATCCAGGTGGATTTCAGCACTCTTTCCTGACTCAGCAAGATACATACTTGTCTCTTTACCCAAGCTGTCACCCAGAACAACCAGATCCATGTGAAGAGCAAATGTGACAAGGTTTCAGTTACAGTTTTTGCTGATCTACTCCAGGCCTTAGTTACCCAGCCACCATAGAAAGAAATCGGGCAAACCTCACTAGCGTATGTTTTGAAATGGATGGTGTCAACTGTAATTAAATAAGATAAATTAAACTTTCATTCTTCACAGTCCTTCATGTCATTCAGCAAGACAACAGCAGTTGTCCTTTTTACATTTATCAATTGATCTCTAGCCTTGAAAATCATAATCAACGAGTTTATAAACATACCACTTATAAACCCTACCGTAAGCCCACAGGCAATCGAGTCCCAATATTAAGTACGCTTAAGGGTGGCGAGGGAGAAGGAAACCACTTCAAGGAGTTGCACAGAGAAATAAACCGTTCGTCGCTCTTTTGGTAAATCTAGCAGGATAAAGCCCCGCGGGGAGATCCTACGGATATTGGCGTGGGCCGAGCCCCCCATTTTCGCTACGGGCGCCGGGGTGGGCTGGGCGGCAGTGGGGGCCGGGCGAGGGGCGGCGGGGCGGGGCGAGGGCGGGCGGGGCCGGGCGAGGGGCTCTCTCGTCCTGTTGCCAGGTGAAGCGCAACGTCTCGCCTCCTCGCGGTAGGCGCGCAGCCCCGCGCGAGCGCACGCAGGCGGCTCGGGTTGGTCGGCTAAGCTCGGTTCGGCTCGGCTCGGCCTGGCCCGGCTCCACACGGCTTCGCGGGGCGGCCAGCGCCCAGTCCCACCGCCCCCCACCATGGCGCAGAGTATCAAGAAGGAATCTTCTGCCCGAGCTTCGTGAGGAGGAACTGGCTGCTGCTGAGCACGGTGGCCGCCGTTGCTGGCGGGTGAGCGCGGGGGCCGCAGGGAGCGCGGCGCCGCCGCCCCCCGCCCGGCCTTGCCGGCACGACCCGCCTCGGCGGCCCGCAGCAGAGCGGAGCCTGCGGCGGGGGCGAGGGGCGGCCGCAGGGCCGGGCGGCGCGGGGCGATGCTAACGACGCACCCGAGCGGCGGGCGAGGCGGGCCGGCCGCCCTTCCCGGCACCGCCGCGGGGAGCGGCTTCCGCAAGCGTTGCGGTGCCGCCGCGCCGCCGGCGGGAGCGGCGCTGGGCGCGGGGGACGCGGCGCCCGTACCCGAGAGCGGCCGGGTCGGCAGCGGGGCCCGGGGCTCTCCTGGCCGGGCGGCTCCTGTCCCGCCGGCCCGTGTGGCAAAGGTCGGTGATCGGCGGCGTGAACCCGCGCCGTGGAGGACGGGCGCGGGGGCTGTGAGCCCTCGGTGCTGCGGGTCCCCAGGGCGGGCTATTCCCCGGGCGGCGTCCGCAGCCCCCGAGGGGACCGCGGCGCCTTCCTTCCGTGAGTCTGCGGGGACAGCCCCGCCGAGCGAGGCTGCACGGCCGGAGAGCATTGGTGGTGGCTTTGGAGAGCTTCTGGTGGCCCAAGCGAGCTTTGCAAGTGGAAGAGCTTGCGGTGCCACCCATCTTTCAGGGGAGTTTTGGGGGACTGAGGAGTTCGGCAGTGCCACCCATTTTTCAGAGGAGCTTTCAGGGTAAAAAGTTTCTCAATGCCACCCAGCTTTCAGAGGGATTTTCAGGGGCTCCATTGTAAAGATAGGAAGATTTCTCCCCTGCATGTCAACAAGTTTCTGAAGGGGAAATGAGTTGTACGCCATCCTACTAAGGATAGGTGGGCAGAGAGGGCAAAGAAAATGCATCAAAGGACTTGGACAAAGAGTCTTTTCCATAGGACATAATTTTGGCCCTAGTCACACACGTTTTATTCCTTTTTTTTTTCTGGTGATTATTTGGAGAGCTTCCTTCACATTATTGCTACTGCAGAGAAGTGCTGCTTTAAATACTTCATTAACTTGCTATCTGATGGTTCTCTTTCAGATGACTTTTCTGCAAATTTGCATTTTGGCTGGAACATACCTATTTCAGTGCAAAGTTGTTCAGGAGAGAATTATTATTTTGGAATTCTACCCAGCTATTTATAAGCTGTGATCAGAGCTATGCTTACGTATACACGTGCAATTTTTTTTATGTATTCAGTATTTGAAAGATATCCATTCTTTTTCACCTCTTTCGTAAGTGGAAAGGTTCTTGTGAGTTCTGTATACCAAGTGCTAAGGGCTTGCTTTGAAAATGTGACCATACAACTGGAGGAGTATCTATATGCTCCTGTGTTTGTGTGTGTACAATTACGTTTTCACATACTCCTGTCGGGTGCCCTTCTATGAGCTGACATACTTCCTTCCCAGTTACAGAAGTGGTTAAGAAAAATTCCCCTTGCATTATCTTCAGTGACTGTAGTTTGAACTGAAGTGTGTGATATGATTCTATAGGTGGATCATTCTGAAATTAAATTTCTCTGGGAGCCACAAAGTCTGGCAGTACGGGAACTCTGGGGACAATAATGACCCCAATCCCCCTAATACCCAATGGGAATTCACAGTGAGAAAGTGGCAAGCACACAGATGCCTCCTGTGTCCTTGGGCTTCTGGTACACTGTAATTAACAGTCCAGGACTCAGGGGAGCTCTCGAATATTGGCAAAGAGAGTCTTCTTAAGAATTCCAGGAGCTTTGAACCAAATTACATTTTACATGTAGCTAGCTATCTGCTGCATTTTCAGTAAGGTATGCAAGAACAGTGAAACCCTTGTAAAGATGGAGTTGAATCATGTGTTCTGGTTTTACTACAGCTTGAGGAAAGTTTGTAGTATACCTAGAGTCCACAAACCCTTCATAATTAAATTTGCAAATTCATTTTTATATACTCTGGGAAATTGTACTGAGGGTTATTAATCTAGTTAGGTTGGAGGAACACTCTACCATTTATGAGCAGAAGAGTAGCACATGATTTTGAAAGAAGTACATACCTTTAGGTTTTTCAGAAAAGTATGATGAATGAGGAAATAACAAATGCAGCAAGCTGTGAAAATATGCTATGTAAGCTGTCCAGCTGTGCTAGAAAGTATCTGATATTCCTACACTGTCATAAGGAATCATGATTTTTACTCATCATTATCAAGCCATGTTCAACATCCAATTGAAATATGCATATCTTTGCTAGTACTCTTACTAAGCTCAAAAGTTTTCCCAATTACTTGTGTGCATCTCTGACAAGAGACAGAAACAGGAGAAAAACCCTCCTTCAAGAGTAATGATTCTGTGTTATCTTTTAAGCTTTCAACTCTTTGCCTGTGGTTTACGTTCTCAAAAACATTGGAATTTCTTTTATAGCCGTGGGGAGGAGGGGATAATTTAAAATTTATACACAAGGCATCTTGAGTGTCACATTTTTTTTTGTGAAAACACCTGAATGCATTTTTCAAAGAAAACAAAACTCAAGGCTGAAGAGGTTATTTTCCTTACCTTAGCATTCTGTTTCAGACCACCAAACTGATGTGGAGAGATCTGTGACTATGAGAGTAGCAGCCTCACGCAGATACCTGCAAAAGGAGACATATCTTGCATCTTTTTGCTCTACTGGCCTTACTGAGCCCAAAGCAGCTGAGCTGACTAAAGCAGTTTAAAAGTCAACCTACCTCAAGTGCTTCTTCAGCCTTTCATATAGAAAGCTACATTGCTTCCAATTTCTACAATCAAGTCAAAATAAACGAGAAATATCCCTGAAATTTACTCACCCTGAAACCCATGTCCAAAGGGCAATTGGATACGGAGAGTTTAAGTCACACTTCACAGGATTCTCATGGAGCATCTATTTTTTGTCATTGCCTTGTCTCCAAGAGGTCACTGCTGCAATACAACCAAACCAGTCATGAAAGTAAAAGGCTGATTATGTATAAATACTTGCTCATTCATTAGTCTGTGTGTCATCGCCTAATAGCTTGTAATGCTGGGCAATTCTTCAGCAGAACAGCTTTTTTCTTACAGTGGAAACTAAAGGGTAGGTGATTTGCCTACCCTTTAGTAGGGTACATGCCTACATATGATCTGAGGCATTGAGTTGCAGTAGCACACTGTCCTAGAGCAGAGATCTTTTGATGTTCTCAGAAATACACAAAAAGGTTGCAGTTCCTTTTTAATACTTATTTTGAAAATTATTAGACCATTATCTTTTTTTTTTTTGTAGCAGTTCTGTGGTGGGGGAACACGATTCTGAGGTATTCAGTTTGCCTAAATTTACAGGTTACTTCCCCCCTCCTCCCCCTCCCCCAGTAGACTGTCTGAAGTGGGCTTTCTTCAACAGTACATGTGCACTGAAATTCTTCAAGTAGTCACGAGGAAGATGCGAGAAATGCAATATTTAGGTAGATACAGCCACCAGTCACAGGAGACTGTGAATTGCAGGCGTCCTTCCTTCAGCCTGGCATAGATCGTGTTCGTCGGAGGTATTTCAGTGCGAGGCAGTGATGACCACTTGTGTGCTCTGCCATTAGCTTCCTCCTCCATTCTGTTCTTCACTTATGGACGTGTTGCTCATGCTGTTCGCCTCAGAAAGGGCCCCTGGGTGCCATGGCCTGCAGGCGGGAGCCGGGCGGGGCGGCGCAGGGGCGGCGGGAGCTGTCCGAGGTGGCTCCGGGGCAGCCCGCGGACCGGGCAAACGGAGAACTGGCAAAACGCGGAGCTGCAGCAAGCGGGGGTGTGAGGCAGGAGTGAAGCGACTGAGAAAGGGTGGAGGTCAGGTGTTCAGGCTGGAGCATGCCTGAATACTAGACTTTTCCACTTCTGAAATGAAGTTTATCCAGTTTCTGCAGCATCAGACCCTTTGCTTATGTAGTTCCCATGTTGAAAGATTGAGGCTGGCATCAGACCTCCTTTTCTCCCCGCATTTGAGAGTGGGATTAAAATATGCATCGTTCCCCTTGTAACACCAGCATTGAAGAAACTCTGAGTATTGTGACTATAGTCACATTGTGACTATAGTATTTTGCCAGGATTTGATGAGTGCAGCAGCCATTGGATCTTCTGGTTTGTGCTTTATGATACCACTATAGCAGTTCATATGCCAAAAATTTATTCTCTTTAATGTTAATGAAAGTTATTATTTTATATTGTAATATTAAGTAGTAATATCTCCCTATAGGAATTTTTTTTTTTTTGTTCCCATGTAAGTCAGGTGTATTCACACCTGCTAAATGAAATGCTCCCTCTGTAATCAGACACAAGGAGATTTGACAGCTGCTTTTAAAATCGGTAGTTCCTCATTACCTGGAAGCCCATCAGTGCATTCTTACAAGAATGAATGTCTCACAGGGTGAAGACAACAACAGAACAATTAGTAACTTATCACTGTGTTGATGGCCTTTCACCATGCAAAAAGCCACTCTGAATCCAGGGAGCTCACCGTTCTCCTGAGTTTCTTTTGTAAATGTAGCCTGCAGCCCCTAAACCCCACAAACCTATAAAGTCTTTCTGTTTCTCATGGTGAGTTGCTTCTGTCTCTGGCAAACGTAATTTAAAAATCAAAAACCCATTCTGGATGTGAAGTAAGGTTTCACTGTTTTTCATTTCCACCTCCTTCTACCTTTACCAAGAAGTGGCCTGTTAGCTTAGTTTAGGCTGTCTTCAGTACCATTTCTCATTTCTTGCACAGTATGGTGGGAAGGTTACGAACAATGAAACAGATCAATCATCTCTTACACTAGAAAATACACTAGCAAAAACATCAGGAAATAAATTCAGGGGGATATAATAAAGCAAGAGAATTATTACTTCATGAGTTTATCACAAGTATAGTTGTAAAGCAAGCATCTGATTCCTTTCTTACATTCTGAAGCATGACGTTGTACTAATTTAGAACTTATAACAAATGAAGTCCAGACATCTTGAATCAATTGTGGTAGCATGGAAATTTGACAGAGGATTCTGGTTTCTTCTTGGTGTGCCTTAGAACAGAATAGATGACACATGACTTTTTATGCCTCTCTAGACAGTTTTGGTGCCTACCTCTCTGCGCTTCTCTGCTGCACTTGCACACAGTTTGATATAGAATGGGATGTGTTCAGAAATGTGTGAAACCCAGCAATTCTGAGAAAATGTCTGAATTTAATTTCAAAGACAGAAAGTATAAGTGCAGAAGGGCTAACAGTGTCATCTGAGAGCTTCACATACTACTGAGGATCAAAAACGCTCTGAGCCAGAAAGTCATCCAGTGAAAGAATCCAAAGGAAGTTAAGCATGATGCCTCATTTGCTCTTGAGCTGTTTTGAAGCAAAGAAACCCCATCTTTTATTTGTTCTCCTGTCATGCAAAGTGTTTTCCTGTTAACATAAACCTTCAATTTCACTTTAGGAGAGTGAAGTGAAACTATCACTAGAGCTGAACTTTAAAATGAAAGAAACTTTGGAAAGGGTGAGCCTAAGGCCAACTTACACTCTAGAAAGCCCTAAAACTACCAAAGTCAATGCATTATTTTTTTCCATTTGAAACAATATCACCAATACTAATACCAGAAAAATATTATTGTGTCCAATTTACCAGTATTATTTAAGGGAAAATATGACAATCACAAAAATATTTTTTTTCTTTTCTGTTTACGTCTTAGAAACAAAACATAAAGACACTTTCATCATATATACCCCAGCAAATAGATAATGTTCAGGTTGAGACTACTCACAAACAATGCTTGTGTTGATTGCAAATTTTTGATTATTTTTTTGTTTCCACAAAAGCCTCATAGGATTGGAGCAAGGCATTTGTACTTACAGTCCCACAACATTATCTCATTCTGTGAGATCACATCTGTATCCTGTATTATGCTGAAGATAAGGGCTGTACTGGAGGGAGTGCTCCAAATTTTGTGGTCCTTTCATGCTTTTGGAATGGGAAACAACCTGGCCTTGCTTAATCTGAGCTAATTTTCTAGGTCATGTATCTGATTTCTCAAAGCTTTGATGTATTTATTAGTCTCAGAATAATGATGTTTCTGCATGTTACTATCTGTCTATCTTTAGTGTCCACTAAATTGCCTTTCCAGCTGCTTATCTGAGTCCCAATCATTCCATTGCCTTTCCAGCAGTGGGATAGCTAGAACAGTATGTCCTGTTTACTGTCCTTTTCTCTCATCAAAGAAGCTGTTACAAGGGTCAGAATCTGACAGATTCTTAGCGTTTCGCCTTTTTTATATCATTGACAACCCGTTAGTTTCTTTTGTGTTCCAGGGGTCTTAAATGAAGATGTGTTTTTCCTGATCTGCTCTATTGAGCTAATATCTCTTGGGCTATCCAGGATGTACAAAGGTGCTCATATAGCTTTGGGATAGCAATCAAATGATGTGGAAATAGAACAGAAAGTCAGTGGGCTCTTACAGGAAAGGGTGAGAAGTTCTTAATTTTTTTGGAGTGGCATTGTAATGGTGCCAATGGTGTTGTAGTGTGTTAGACTATATAAGCAAAACGTTAGATGCTAGGACTGGAGACATGACAGTATCTGAAATGAGTGAGAAAAGGAGTCCAGACAAAAGCACTGTTTTATAAAATAAGTGAATTTGGAGACATGAAGGAGGCAGTAAGACTTGTACATGTCTGGATGACTGCAGAGGAGAGAGGTCATAGTTAAAGAAGGGTCACGTTATAGGTGGGTTGGGAGAATGGTAATGGTTTTGGAAATGTCAACTGAAGGGGGTTGTAGGGAAGGTCTGCAAAAGAAGGACAATTACTGTTTTCAAGTTACATTTCAATCTTACTGTAAAACACAGTAATATGAGATAGAAAGATACCTCCTGAATTATCATATCTAGTCTACTGCTGCTTCAGGTTACAACATTTTAGGTAAAATTCTGTAAGATATCATGCTCCATCTTAAAGCTGGATAGGCTTCTTGGTGTTGCACCTCCTCCTAGGATCAGTCTGATTTTTGAAAGCCTTAAAATTTCCAGTCTAAAGGTATTAAGTTTCACTATGCATCCATTAGTTAAAATATTGCTCGTTCTCTGCTATTCAACCATTTTTTGTATTCCTACCTCACTCATCCCTGTTGGACAAACCAAGCTCTTTAATCTCCTTTCAAAAGGTGGGCTCCTTGTTCTTTTTATCACTCTACAACTCCTTCTTTGCATGTACTTCAGTTTGAGTTCACTCTTCCTGAAACCTTAATGAGTTTCATACAGTATTCCCCAAAAGAAGAGGTGCTTTCATCAGAACACATCCAAATTCATGCAGAAATGTAGTTTGTATAGCTACAGGGAAAGAACTGTCATTTCCCTCAGATTACTTAATTTATGACATAATCTTGGTAATGTGTTGTTTATTATGTTAAGGTTATAAGTACAGTACTTCACAAATCTAGTAAGTCAACAAGTTTGTTGAAAAACTGTGAAAGAAACACATTATATCTCTGACACAACTTAGTTTATTTTAATGGAGTTATGGACTAACCAAGGAATTAATTCTTCACAGTACTTCTCTGTTTTTTGTGGTATGGGCTTTATGTTCCTGTAGGTAGGTTCTCTACAGCAGTTCTAGCTAGATGAAGCACAATCATAAAGTTTTTTCCCACAGCTGTATATTTTTATCTTGGCTTTCTCAGGTAGAAATTACATCTGCATATGGAAAAATCTGAAAGATATGTACACGTGAAATTCATCTACAGCATGTTTAGATAAGTGAGAGGAAAATGAGAATCTAGTAGGAGGCATTGTTAAATAATCAGACTGGTTAGCCATCTGCACATGGATGTTCTGGGCCAGCACTGGTTCAGTGTTCAGGGGAAGTGTGGTCACACATAGTCACAGGACAATGGCCACAGTTTCTCTTTTCCTGACTGAGTGAACTAACTGTCCCTGATTTGACTAAGGGTGAGGTAGGTCCTGTGCAGGGCTGCATAGCACAGCACAGCACTGTGTTGTTATTGACTGCTGCAGGCTCTTGAGGCACACAAAGTAGCAGGAGTTAGGTGGGTTTGCTGGTTGCAGTAGCCTTCACACCTGCTCTGAGTAAAGGGAGTATGCCTATACTGGAGAAGCTGGTTTTTCTTCCCTCTGGCCAGCACTCCACCTTGCCTTCATTCCTGAAGGTCCATCACAGGGAGTCACTGTCTACCTGAACTTTCCTCACACTGCAGTCAGATGACAGTGTTATTTAGGTGAAGGAATTTACAACCACTGCACCCCTCAGCAGGTTAATCAGAGAGAGGATCAGGGGTCTCACCATGGCAGAGGAATGGCACATCTTCCTCTAGTACATTTGTGCTAAATATTCTTCAGTAGACCAAGATCTGACTTGGGAACTTTCTTCTGGAATATTTCTGAGAGAACTTTTCTTCACAGGTCTTTGTAAGCAAGCTGGTAGTCTGGGCAAGCAGTATCCAGCATCCAGAGATCAGTTGCCATGCAGTTATACCCCTGAGACTCTAAATCCTACCTCAGTAGTTGTCTGCAGTTTTCTAAGATTTTTTTTTTAATCAACATTAGTATATTTATTGGGAGGTACATTGTCAAGTAGAGTGTAAAACAGTAAAATGCATAACAGTATTAAAAATAATGCAAAGAGAGCTGAATTAATAAGCTGAAAGACTAAGTTTATAAGTATTACTATAAGTAATATATTCTTCTACATCCACTCTTTTAGTGTTCTGTAGTTGACACTGTGTATCTCTTTGTAGCTACGAGACAGCCAGTGATAACAGAAACTCTTGTAGAGAGAACAGAGACAAAATGAATTTACAGAATATTACTAAAGGACTCAGAATGTATCAGGGGCTCCAAAAATCTTGCCTGCCTGTGCTGCAATTTGATATGTTTATATTGAATGTTTCGTATTGTGTTTCAAATCAAGCCAGTGAACTGTGTTTGCCTTTTCAGTTCCATGAATTATCTGCTGTAAAGTTAATCCAATTGAGACCCACCAGTATGATAAGAGTAATTGTGTTTTAGCATGTGTACAGCAAATCATGTGAAATAATGAAGAGCTTAATCACTTAGTTAATAGCACAGTCCACGTTGCTACAGTACAGTTAAATAATACCAGGTTTGAACCATGTGACATTTCTTCTTTCCATGCTGCATCAAAGCAAAATCCCTATATTTCCCCCAGTGTCTATCAGTATCAGCCAGAGTCACTAACTTCTCCAGTGAAAGGAAGTTTTTGCATTCTGGAATCATGAGAAAACAGGAAAAATAAATAGCACAATTCTTTTTTTCAAAGATCTACATGGTGTACTTCAAAAAAGATAACTTTGCGAAACACATTTGTTCTGCAGAAATATACGATGGATTTCTTTTCTCCTTGTCTTTATGGTTCCTTCATAAGGATTGTTCCCATGATGAAGTCAGTGGGAGTTGAAGGTGGTTTGCTGTTTTTTCGATGTTGTGCACACTGATGGAGTGAGAACTCCCTACCAGTTAACACTATGCATCCCAAACTGCTGTTCTCATCCATGAGTGCAAATAATATAAATTTTATCTGGTTTATATTCACTTTCAGGGAGAAGTAGGAGCAGGCATGTCTATACATGGACTTCATTTATTAGTTTGTAAATTGTGAGTTATTTTACCTGTGAGTGAAGGTAAAGAATGTAAAGGAGCATACTATCATGTTGTCTTATTACCAAAGATGTAATCAAGTTTTGAAGAACAATTAATCCACAGTGGCAATGATGGTAAGCAAGTAAGTACAGTCATGACATATTGCATGTCCTTAACTGATTCAGGTACTCAGGCATTCTGAGTTTTCAAATTCAAGATCTGAATTGTGTTATTATAATATATATATAATTATATAAAAAAGACTTCAGGATTTAGCCATCACTTCCTGAAAAATTGTAAATGGTCTCTATGTTTGTTTGCTCAGGTGGCTGCTGAGCAGCTAGCACATTCTTCCAAGCTTACGATAGCTGTAGGACAATCTATGACACTCCCCATTGTGTGTCACTGAGCCCAGAGATTGTGCAATTTGTTTGAACAGAATGTGTGGCTTTTTTCTCACTCATTTCCAAATCTGTGTCATGAACTGCAACACAGTATTTATTGGAAGAAAAATGTAACAGCCCTATAGTTGTTCCCAAACAAATAATTTACCTTTTTACCTAGACAGCATTTTGGGAAGAACAGCAATATGCAAAAAGACACTCTAGATGAAGGGCAGATTGTCATAAATGACTGTTCACCAGATACCCAAATGTCACAAAAGTAACTTTGCAAATATGCAGAACCCTCATCATAACAGTCTTCCAAATCACATTTTACCTAATTTCTATGGTACATACACAGGCCAGACTGATTCTAACACCTGATTACACATAGCCATCATCTCCTAGGTTCTGGAAAGCCTCGGGCTTGGCAGATGTGATGGATTGAGTGCTACACGCAGTGCAGCCAGTTGCAGGTGGTAGCTAACTCCTTGCAGCACTTTCTTCTCCCCTTTGCCTGGGTAACACACCAAAAAACAGTTCATCTCATACAGAAGCAGCATGTATTTCCCCTAGCTTTTTAAGCTGAGACTTCTGGTTCTCCCTGAAAGATGAGTGCCAACAGATTTCTCTTGGTATGCTCATTTTCAGTGATTTTTTTCTCTTGTTCTTCTCATACTCACCCCTCACTTGTCTTAGTCCTCATTTACAGCCTTTCTTTGAAGGATTTTATGTCTGTTACCACGCTTGTAAAAAGACTACCTGGGAGAGTAGTGACAAGGAATCAAGGCATGTTTGTTTCATATGGGTTCAGACAAGAGAATTGTAGCCTTTTCACATGTTCCAATCCCAGGGACCCAGACTGCACCTTTTGCTTTCTGTGTTGGTGGCTGGTGGGAGAGAAAATGTACGCACCATGATATACAGCATGTGCTGTACTATGCGCAGTTGCAAGGATATATTTACCTTAGAAAATTAAATTAAAAACATGGGATTGTGCAGCTTATTCCACCATCATTCTTCACAGAGAAGTCTGGACCTTAAGCAGTATGTGTCATTTAGCTCTAAGTATAGGATTGCTCTTGTAGTAAAAATCATAATCCAACTTAGCCATGTACGTCAAGAAGGAAAAGCAAGGAGAGGGGGTAGAAAATAAATAAAAACAATTTATCATGGACAAGAGGAAAGGTGGAGTGGTTGAAACTGAGGAAAGATGAAGAGGGCAAGCAGGAAAGTGATGTTTTGCTCTTCAAAAAATTAGTAGTAAATTATTCCATAAACAAAAAAAAAAAGATTAATTAAAAGAAAGGAAGAATCCTAATATATAGAAAAGATTTTACCTACTGTAATGTGTTTTGTGGTTGTTGGAAGCAAGCACATTTTCATTTCAGAAATGGTGGTGTATCAGTAGCATTCATGTAGAGAAATTGAGATTTTGTAAGACTTTTATCTATAATTACTAGGGGCTACTATAATCAATGTGATGCTAAAAGCAGTGGTGACCACGTGAAATATGTTTACGCTGGGCTGCACTTTCTGTGTGTTATAATTCCCAGGAAGAAATTTCCAGTTGAACTTGGCTATTGAGATGAGGATCAAAAAGTTTTATCCCATTTCAAGTACATAACCAATTTTATTCTGCTAAGTTTCTAGCCTTCTCTTGTTAATGTTACAAAGTAAAATTTCTTATATTCTCATGATAAATTCAAGCAGCATATGCTAGATACTAGCATATAAGTGCTCTGTCTGGTAAAGAAATTGCATGAACAAGAAATTGAGAGCAATAACGTAATTTCAGGAGATTTTTGGAGTGAGGAACTCTGTTCTCAGCTATTGCCACTACATAAATAATAACCAAAAAACAAAAACAAAAACAAAGATACAAAGCAGATAAAAATATGTGTGTGGAAAAGCTTAAGGAAGCCCTGCTAAAATTTGGAGAGCATGTAGGAAGTTTTTGTAGTGAAATCTAACAAATTGGAAAAGAGCATGCAATGCATGAATGAAAATGAGGGTGAATCTTTGTACCTGCTAGCAATCCTGCCAAATATAGAATGATCCAACTTCCAGCTGGTCAAATATGAGTCATCACCTAGAATGAAAGGCAGATGGGTTAGAACGTGTCCTAGTCACACCTGCTCAGAATAAAGTGGCATTATACAAGTTTCCATAAACATGCAGTCTAGTCTTGCTGTAATTTAAGCAAATGCCTACACTAAATTGTGTGAATTTTCTGAAGGCATGGAGATAAACTGTATGGTTAGATTTAGCTATTTATCTGGTACTTCCAGGATCAAAGTAACTTGAATATATGTAACCATTTTACAGATGGAATTTTATCTCACTTGGGCTTATCTTAAAGTGTAGAGTAATTATTTTCAACACAACTAATTCAGTCACTAGATTAGAAATAGAGATCATTGTGTCTTATCATTCACTTATCATTCACTGATATCATTTGCATAATATTGCAAATATCTTCAAGGTTATTAAGATCCGAGATTGTTACAAGGAATTTAAACTGTGCATGTTCAGAGGCACAAATTACACCTAAATCAGAAATCTTAATAGTTGCTTAAAGCAGCTCATTTACTTGGAAGCTTAACTTGTTCATTTTACGTCTGTTTATTAACAGGAAAGACTTGGTAGGAGTTTATAATCTGCCCAAATTTTCTTTTTAGCTTGATCTTGCAGGTGCAGATAGAGCACAGAAAAGATGGTTCGTTATCTTTTTGTCCTCTTAGAGACAAGGTCTTGAAGGTAACTGGTAGTTGCATCAACTAACAACCAAATAGGGTGTGAACTACCACAAACCACAGCCATGATGAATCTTTAGGGAGGTTTTTTGCAAAATTCCTTGCTTCCTAGAAGAGAATGTCAGTGAGTTTCATATTTAGTGGAGAATTGAGGTCCCTGTTTGTTTCCTTCAATATCAACACTACAGACCAGTTTTCCATGGATTTGCCTAAATTTGTTTTTGAACCTACTGGTATTGTCTGTCTCCACAACATCAATCAGTTAAAATAACAAATGGTATTTATAAGCCTGTGTAATCAACCCATACACCAACTTCTTTGGCAGTGTCTAACTTAAATGCCTTGTACACCATCAAAAATTTAGCTGGGGAAGAGGTGCATTTGGCTTGGGCACTAGCAGCTTTCCTGAGCTGCTGTAAGTTTACATGAGCCACTGAGGCTGGTAAAGGTAGACTGGTAGCACCTTCTTCTGTTGTAACAATTCTGCTGCAAAATATCCACCCAAAATAACGAGGGGTATAAATAATTCCATTAGCCTCATTAGTGCAAATAAGACCTTTCAGCACTCAGTGGATAATGAAGGGTTCTGACTTTTCTGACTTGCTGTTTCACTGGATCCAGTTAGAAATTGAATTTCTTGATACTCAGTTTATTCAAGACTAAAGCATTATAAAGTTCCTATGTGAAGCAACAGTTCTTAGTCCTTTCTAAATGCTGATGAACACATTTCCTATACCAGTGATTTTAATCTGAAAATCATGTTGAAATGGAAAATAAAGATATTGCCTGTCAAACTGAGAATTATGTCTTTTGGCCTTTATTTTCTTTTGGTAGAACTCTTTTATTTGTCACAGTAGCTAGAACTATCTGATAATTCATTTAATCCAAAGATAAAGTGCCTTGTGCCATGACTCAATCATTGATTGAATTTACAGTCTGGTATTGTAGGTTGGTTGTGTAGTGGAATGAGTGTGAAATATATGGAGTGTATTTTTGTTGATGAATTTCCTGGAAGTTATTAAATTAATTTAATGATTACAATCACACTCTTTTCTAATTACATAGAGCAGCAATTACTGAAACTATAGCCGCTTGGTAGCCTTATTTTCACCAATACAAATCATCTAAAGTATTTTTATCACTGTCTTTCTTTAATGTTTGGTAGCATTTATATATTCTGTTTATTTTTTTTTAATATTAGTCAGGAGTCTTCTAGAGCTAGAGAAGGCAGGTAAAAATCACTACTGGACTGGACTGGTAATCAGAGGACATAATCAGATTTTTCCAAAGACATGCCTGGAGACATCCTTCAAATTCACAATTATATGTGTTATTAATTTGCTTATCATCAATACATAGAACCAAAAAGGAAACATCTCTTGTCTGGTTTACCTTAGAAGTTCCACATAGCTGTAAAAATATGTCTACTGCTTGCTCTTCTTGTTTTACTGTTCTACTATTTTTCCTCCTTGTTCCCCATGTCTCTACTGTAAATTACATCTAATTTGCCTCACATTTTTTATGTCCCTTTTAGGTATTGGAGTTGGCGTGCTGGTACGGGAATATGGCAAATTGTCTAACTTGGATAAAGTCTACTTTTCCTTTCCTGGGGAACTGCTGATGAGAATGCTCAAACTCATCATTCTGCCATTAATCATATCAAGTATGATCACAGGTATGTCTGGAAATATGCTGTTAGCTCATGAGGTTATCGTTGTGGATTAGCTTTCTTCCTAAAGGAAATAACCTCTGAAAACAATTTGATGGAACTCTATAATGAGAAATTCAGATTTCACAGATTTAGATTAAATTTTTCCCTATATGATGAGGATGGATTTGGAAGGATTAGTACTGTTATCTGATAAGTACATTATAAAGAGCTGTGACATAATAACTTTACGTGGTTTTAGATTCTTGTATCTCTCTCTGCCTGTTTTCAGGAGTGCATTAAACAGTTGCAAATTGCAAGCCCAAAGCTGCAACTGCATGTTCTGAGGTAGAGAGTTAACTGTTTTAAGTAGTCTCCTGTTGCCATTTCACAAGAAAGGCAGGGCTGATCTCATAGCTTACTGTCATAAAGAGAATATTCCTGACCTACACTTCTCATGAGGTACCTTGCATCAGCTCTGGCATTTGCTGAATCCTTCTATGAGTCCATTAAATTCACTGACCTGACAGAAATAAATTACAGGGGAAAAAAACACTTGGTTCAAAGGAGTTTTGAGTTTTGGGGAACTGCAAGTGTGGAGAGAGACTGTATGGCCAGGAAGGGATTATGGAAAGAAAAGAAAAGCTTCCATCTCTTGGGAAAAGCTAGCAAGCCATTGGCTAGAACCTTGCCATGGCATGCTAGAATTTGCTAACAGATCACCCAGTAGAAAAGATTTGGAAAGATTTGGTGGAGACTGCTTAAAGCAAGAGACTGAACTGAATGTCAAATAGCCTTTCTTTAAAAATAGTAAATAAATTTAAAAAGGGAAAGAAAACCAAGCAAACTTATATTTATTTTGTAAACCTTTGATGAAGGTACAAGGACTGTGACTTTTCTTTTAGCTTACTACTGTGAATCAAGGCATATTGGTCACTGTATTGTCCCTTTTCATCTCCACAAAGCCTCTGTTTTGGGAATATACTTGTGCCCAGGTGTTTGCTGATTGATTGGATGTTAATGAAAATGGATCAGATATCAGACTACAGAAAAGGAGAGCATGTTGTGATCAGAAAATGAAAGGGGTCAATTTCAGTCATGCTATGAAAGTGCTTTTGAGAATTGGATATTGAATACAAACTTTCAAGCTCCTCAAAATTTATGGTCAAAAATATCACTGATTTCACAGGAGCATACCCCAAAGTGGGCCTATGACAGAAGCACCCTGAGGGAAGCTGCCAAGGCCTTTCAAGCATATCTGTAATGCAGAGTGACAGGAACCCAGTGTTAGAATTGAAATGGAGAATGTCAAGAGCTGCAAGATCCAGAAGGGAAAGCTGCCAAAGGCATAGTGAGAAATGATGGCACAAACAGTCAAGAGCTGTGTCCAAAGGAACGGAGATGAAACAGTTGTTAGTATGTAAAGGAGAGGAGATCTTTACTCTGTGACAGGAGATCCAGGAAAAGTTGCCAAGATAAGATTAATACATTTCTTTTCTTGAACAAGCTTTTATTTTTGAGTTAAGCTGGGCCCATGTCTTCAGAAATAATTTATATCATTAGGATAACCATGAGATGAATTATTTATTAAATGTATTCCTGCCCAGCACTTGCAAGGGGAAATGACAATCATTATGTTAAAAATATTAGGCTCTTACTTATGTTTAATGTTCCAGTATGAGTAAACTGCATTTGTAGTTACTAACACATGCTTGGATTTTAAAGATTGCAGATTAGAGGAGTTGAATTCATATAAAGAGATGAGAATCAGATGCTCTGATTCTGACCTTGGCATGTCCCATTCCCATAAAAGTAAGGGCATGTTTTTTCTACACTTCTGTTAGGTTTTTAGGAAAGAAAAAGGAAACAAGGCTGATAGAGAACAGAAGCTACTTCAATAGAACATGTAGGGCTTTGCTGCTATTGAAAACAAAAGCACTAGCTGTCTGTATGGAGGTAACGCTGAAATGCGTGGCAAGCAAATGAACCACTCGTTTTTGTGCATGATGGTTTTCACTGTTCACCTGCATCCATCCTCAGGATGTTGATGAAATATTTTGCCTCTTTTGAAAGAGATATGTTAACCTTCCAAGCATCAGAAATGCAAATTTGAATTGAATAAGTAGACCTGTGTATAATCATGAAGCACATTAGTAATTTTTCCTCTTTCATACAGAATGGAAGGGACCTCTTGAAACCCTCTAGTCCAATCCTTCTACTCAAACAAGGTCAGCTAGAGCAGGTTACCCTAGACCATGTCCAGGCAGGTTTTGGAAGCCTTCAAGCACAGGGATTCCACAGTTTCTCAAGGCAATATGTTTGACCAGCCTCACAGAAAACAGTGTTTTCCTGTTCCGAGGAAATGTCTTGGTTTTTTTTCGTTTTTGCCTATTGTCTGGTGTCTTGTCTTTGAGCACCACTGTGAAGAGCCTGGTGCTGTACTCATTCACACCCATCAGCAATTTTTGCACATGAAAAAGATCCCTCTGAGCCTTCTCTTCTCCAGAATAAACAGTCCTTGCTCTATCAGCCTGTCATCATGTGAGAGATGCTCCAATCCCTTCATCATGTTTGTGGCCCTTCATTGGAGTCACTGCAGTAAGTCCATCTCTTTCTTGTACTGGGGAACCCAGAACAAGACACAGTACTCTGGGTTTGGCCTCACAGGTGTTGTGTTTGGAGAGATCACCTCCCTCCACACGCTGGCAGTGCTTGTCAGAGTGCTGCCCAGGAGGCTGTTGGCCACCTTTGCTGTGAGATGTTGCTGTCTTATGGTCAGCTTGTTGCCTGTCAGGACCTTCAGGTCCTTCTCTGCAGAGCTGTTCTGCAGCCACTCAGCCACCAGCATGTACTGGTGCCTTGCATTATTCCTCCCCAGATGCAGAGCTCTGCATTTCTTCTTGCTGAACTTAAGATACTTCTCTCAGACAAATCCACCAGTCCATCCAGGTATCTCTGAGTGATGTATAACCATCTCATGTATCAGCCACTCTTCCCAGTTTTTAGTCATAGAATGGTTTGGGTTGGAAGCGACCTTAAAGATCATCTAGTTCCAAACCCCCTGTCATGGACAGGAACACCTACTAGACCAGGTGGCTCCAAGCCCCATCTGACCTGGCACTGGACACTTCAGGAATGGGGCAAACACAACTTCCTGGGGCAACCTGTTCCAGTGTCTCACCACCTTTGAAGTAAAGAATTTCTTTCCAATATCTAATCTAAACTTACTAATTTGCAGTTTAAAGCCATTCCCACTTTTCCTAGAATTAGATGCCTTTGTAAAAAGTCCCTCTTTAGCTCTTTTGTCGGCCCTTTCAGGTACTGATACAAGATCTCTCAGTAACCTTCTCTTCTCCAGACAGAAAAATCCTATGAACTTGCTGAGGGACCACTCTGCTTCAACATCGGCTCCATCACTGGGTCATTGATAAATTGTTAAACAGTATTGGTCCTAGTATTGACCTCTGGGGTACGTCATTACTGACTTGCCTTCAACCAGACTTGTGCTGATGATTGCAACCTTCTGGGCCTGCCCATTCAGCCAGGTTTCAATTCACCTCACTGTGCAATTGTCTAACCTGTATTTTGTCAGTTGTTCCATGGGGTTGTTATGGTTGACAGTGTCAAAAACCTTACTAAAGTCAAGTTAGACCACATGATCTCTTTGCAATTTTGAATTTTAGCACAAAAGCAAAATTCACACTTTAAAAAAAAATTACTGTAAAGAATAGAACAAGGATGGGAATAAAAAATGTAAGGAAGATCCAGGATGTGTCTTTAGCTAAGACATCTCACTGTTAGGGGCAAGGCCACTGTTTTTTTGCATTTGGCTGCACCTTTTCTGTGGTGAGAAAAAAAGTATTTTCCTCCAAAGTAACCTCATCATTATTGACTAAATATACAACATGCAAGAAAAGCACCACAGCCTGCATGCTGGGTGGCTCTTTGATGAGACCAGATGTATTCTGAGGATGTCCACCTCCTTGGGATTTGCATATTATGCAGAACTCAGTAAGGCCTATGTCTGATGGTCACAGCTGTCAAACCTATGTACATGTTCGCATGCTCAGTGGCAGATATTTATGGTCCCAATACATACGAAGTTACTGCAGTAAAACTAATGACAACACATCAGCTGGTCCTGAATGGCTATCTTTTTAGTAAGCAGGTTAAGGGGGTGCTACTTAGCTCACTGTGAGAAAGTTAAATATTGTCACGTTATTGTGCCTTTGCAGCAGGCTAAGTGTGAGCACCAGAGACAATTGCAATGGCTCATTTGTTGTGTGATTGTAACCAGACCATGGTGCTGTGTCCAAAGGCATCATAGAAGTTTTGATGCCTTTTGTAAATGTATGTCATGTCGAAATACTGGATTTTGGTTACTAGCAATATTTTTGCACAAGAATCACCAAGACAGTTTTGAAAATACAGTCCATAATTTTCTTTTTTTATGATTAGAATGTCTTAAAAGGTAATGTCATATCCTGAAAAGAAGCAGCTTATGTTTTAGAGACAGTGAGCTGTGCACAAATGCCTGTCTCATGACCAGAGCCCAGTCCATTTGAACTGAATGATGTAAGTCAAGCCCACAGCAAAGAGAGTAGAGGTGGGAATCACTCTTTGAGATTCCAGGATTTTCTGCAAAATTTAAAGTATTGGTAACTTTAGCTTGTTGGAGGAAATTCCATCTTAGTGGAAAAACTCTCCCTGATTTCTTCGTTTAGGTGAGGAACACACTTCCTGCTTCTATTTAGAGTTCTAATTAGAGCAAGAACACTTTCCCCCCTGTCTATTTTCAGATTCATAAGGCAAAATCCTCCCTCTCGTTAAATGGAGGGCTTTGTAGAACCTGGTTTTTGTTCACAAACCCTGTTCCTTGGAGTGTAAAAGAGAAAAGGCATTGTTTAAATACTTATGTAGTGTACAGGTTTCAATCTGTGGAATTTTTGCACTAACCTGCCTGGAAGTTGAACTGTAGAGCAGTAAAAAATGGACATAAGTACAAAGCATTTTTTTTTTTTAAATTGTAAAATGTGATTAATAGGTCCTTCCTTTGAGGACGGAATAGTCTGAGCAGTGTGATGCTCTTTTAAGTTATTCTTAGTCTTCCCCAGAGCCAAATTTTAATTGTTCCCCTCATAATCATTTTAATGGATGCAAATGTAAATTTATTTACTCTGACCTAAAAGCCCACCACTGATAATTCAGTTCAAAATATGAGACCTGTCTGCATCTCCAAGAGATTTCTGTCCCTCAGATTAGCTAAAAGTACACTAATGAATCATTCATTTGAAGGAATTATTTGTATTTTCTTGCTCCTGCTGTAGTGACATGGGAAAATTGAAAATAAAAATCAAAAGCCTGGAGTGTTGCTCAAGATCATTGCTATGACATCAGAACTACAGCTCTACTGAATATAATACTCCACACACCAAATCCACTTCTTTTGAAGTAATGCTGCAATAGTAGAAATTATTAGAAAAATAAAAAAAATGCTATTTTTAGATGCTTTTTTAAATGTAGGGAGAAAGAATTGAGAGGAATCTCTTGTGTGCTTCATGAGAGTTTGGGGACTTATATCTAATGATTTTAGGAGTACTTAAAATAAAATGTCTTTGAAAGTCCTGGAAATTCACAGCTCTGATTTCACTCAGAGAATCAAAATTCTCTGGAATTGTGCAGTATATTTCATCACGGGTACATACTCAGCAGACTCCCTTTAGTCACTTTTAGCCTTATTTCTCATGGAGTGAGTTTCACACAGTATGCAATGGCAGTAAATGTTTGCAAATCTGTTTTCTGTTAGGATCACAGCAGAACTTAAGCTGGAGACAACTGTCAAGTTTCCTGAACAGGAATCTGACTTGTTCTCCTGTACTTGGGCACAAGCTGGAGAAACTTCCATGCCCAGCCTGAAGCTAGTTAATTCACACAAGGTGTCTGGACTTATTTCCTGCACCTGAGTTCCTTGTTAGTAACTAGCGTCAGATCTGGATCTTAACTTAACATCCTGATATTACAGGAATGCCATGGCTCTGCTCCCTGTCTCTCTTCAATAAGTCCTTCTCACATGGGGTTATTTCATGCTGGCTGACTCACTGATTTTCAAACTACAAGCCATGGATCTCGGTGTGAGGTCTTTCCTCAGGGCTAGAATGTGTTCTGTCAAAAACTTCACCAAAAAGCTGGTATAACATATCTAATAAATGACCTTGCTTTTAAAATTTCCAGAAATTTTAGCTTTAGATTAAAAGATCTTACACATATCACAGCAGGTACATGTCTCAGATCTCAATATTGATAACATGATTTTATCAGCTATTCAAAGTCTGTTTTAAGTTCTACAATAATTTCTCTTGTTTCTTACATTTTCTCCCTGACAAAAATAAGCTTTTCTTACGTTTCTGACCTTCCTTGTAATTCCAGCCTTCAGAGGCAGCTTCAAAGACACTAGAACAGATGTGTGGGAGTTTCCTGGATTGTTTGTGCAGAATCAGCTATGGGGGACACCAGAATTCCTTTTTAAAGCAATTGTGGAGGTGTTTGCAGCTACACACAGCATGCCTCAGGAAGAGTGGAAAAAAAAGTAGCAATTACCTTTCTGAGGGCAGCTGTATGTGAGCTATAAATACAACGTCTGCCATGCTGTGGGTCTGGCAAAACTGCTAGGTTTCCATGACTATAGAAGTAAACTCTTGCTTTACTGCGGGGCCTGCTTTGATTACTCTTCTGGTGCTGTCTGAAGCATCATGCCAGTTCTACCTTTCCCAATACCAACGATACACTCTTCTACTTGCCCTTCTTACTCATAATACGAAGGTAATGATTCCACCACAAATCTGACTTATTCTGACAACAAGAGAGAAAAATATTCCAGTGAGGTACATGGACCAGTGACTTTTCCCATTCACAGAGACCATTGTTTGCCCTGTGTAAAGAGTATGTTATCTTATGTGTGCTGGATGGGTATGTTGAATAGGTTATTTGTCCTTTTCAGTTGTCAGAATTAAAGTGTGACACTTCACACCCCTTGTATCTATGTTTGGCAAGGTACTAGTTTGGCAAGGTACTAGTTTCAGTGCAACAGAATTTAGTGAATGAAGACAAAAAGCACAAAATGGGAGACAAAAGAGCTACAATGCAATGAGAAAAAAAATGGAAATAGAGTATTAACCAGATTGTTCTAATTTCTCATGTTTATCTTTGAAAATCAGAACATATTTGAACAACTATTTACTTATTTATTTACTTTGGCCACTGTATATGTAATTTAAGTTGGAACACAATGAGACTGTGCCTGTGCCTGCTAGTTCCATTGTATGTCAAACATATACAGTTTTACAGTACTGTAAAGGAGCACAGATAAGGAAATGGTGGGAGAGCAAGTCTGTTTTGTTTCCTATAATCCAAGGCTTCCAAATCAATGTTCCTTTGGTATCACTGTTCCTGGGGTTGCAGCTGGCTCAGCATTTTCCATTTCTACAAGTCCAAGAAGCGCAACTATTCAGAGATGCTCTATTACTGAGACATCCTTAACAGGCCCTGTGCATCGCCAGCGCAGTCCTTGCACTAGACCTCTGGTCTAGCTTAACATACTCAAGGACTGTCTTTCAAATACTTGCATGTTCTTTGCATGCTTTGCTGTATTTCTTAAGCCAAAAGACACCCTCCAAGAAAATCAGGTTCATTATGTAATATTAGTAAACTAGTTATCTGGGCTCAGGCAGGAAACTCACCTTGTCCCTCTGCACCATGTACATTGTTTGAAGGACAGGAAATGTTACATTACTGTTAATGAGTTTTGACTTCAGTTGTACTGAGGGATGCTGGAGGTCCTGTCTCTGCTGTCCATGTGCAGTCATTCAAGCAGGCAAGACTGCAGAGTCATGGGCTATTAATGGACAAGTCTTTGTGCCCATTCTCTTCAGATTACTTCCATCACAGTCTACTACTCCTTTCCCATCAATATCAATTGACCTTATTCAACTGAGACAGCCCCAACATTACTTAAGGTTTTAAATTACAGTAATAAAACTTTGAAGTGCAATTCTGGTTCATGGAGCATGATTACCACCAGCTCTCAAGGGCAAAGAGCCCCTACACAACAGCCATCAGCTGCTACTGCCTCCTGTCTGAGGCATATCACTGGGGGGACTGCTGGTGGCACTACTGTGGGTGGGTATGAAGTCAGTTGCTGTCTTCTGCTCTTCTGTTGTGGAGCTCAGGACACAAAAAACAGTTCCACTATATAAACCAGACTACATACACTTTTTTAAGGTATTTCCCTGTGTGTGGATATTACAATCAATTGAAAATGTAGTGTCATGTTAAAGTTTTCTTTTTAAAAGCTTGCAAGCTAAACCTTGTCCACCTATACATTTTACCATCAATAATTTTGAGGGAATTCAAGTATTTTCAGTACTATAGGTTTTCTGTATTCAGTCCATACATGTTTCACTGGCCACAGTGCAGAGGGTATATATTTCTCCTTCATCCATGAACTGAATCTGATTTCTGTTATGAATCTTTTTAGCCTGTCCACTTTAGCAGATGGATGTATCATCTTCCGTTCTTGTAAGTTTTTACTATATTCCAAACAAGGAGCATCATCTCTCCTGAAAAGGCATTAACTACAGATTATATAACCTCTAGAGTTTTCTGGAGGAAAAATTAAAATTGTCCTACAGGTTTGCAAAAAAGATACATGGAAGGCAGTACTAATGCCTTCTTTCTCTTCATGACTCCAACAAGCTCTCTAGGAAAAGATCATAATACAATGCTGCAATGCTGATTGTGCCAACTGCCTTGAAGGCAGCACGACAGCCTCTTAGCAAACTGATATCCAGGATCAGATTTTTTTTTTTACATCTTAGCTGAAATTCCTTCCATTTTATAATGATTTCATCCCTTTCATTGCCATAAACTATTCGTCTTCTATTTATTCCCCTCTTTCTACCTGGCACTTAGAAAGGTTCATTACAATTACTTTTTCAACCCCATCCTAAATGATCCAGGATATCTTTCAGTATTTGGACTGTTCTTTGTAACTATTATTGCATTCCATACTTTTGTCTGTTGTTTGGGGTTTTTTTAATTTATTTTTTTTCAGTGCCTCTTCAGAGTTAGAAGACTAATATTTGACATGCTAATCCAATGTTAGTCTCACTAGATCATGTAAGTAGGAATCGAGGATTTTCTGATTTGAATTTCTTCAGTGGTATTTAAAGAGCACGAACAGATGCTTATGCATTACCTGCATGCATCTATCTCTCTTTCCTATCTCTCCCTCCCACTATCCCCCCGCCATGTGCTATTTTTTTTCATTTCATTTGTAAAACATTATTCTGTTGCATTGACACAAGCATACTAGTGGAATAACAATTGTTTGTTCCAATATCAAGTCTACTGAAAACATAATTGCCACAAGCTGCTGTAGAAATCCTTTTCCTTAACAGTAATTAACAATGAAATTTGAGTAGATAGGAGAACTGCTGTTATAGAAGGACTGATAGAATAGAAACAGATGTTCATACAGACTGGGGAATGAGAGGCTGAAAAGCTGTGCCATGGAAAGGGACCTGGGGGTCCTGGTCGATGGCAAGTTGCATCTGAGTCAGCAGTGCCCAGGCAGCCAGGAGGACCAACCCTGTCCTGGGGGGCATCAGGCAAAGCATCGCCAGCCAGTCGAGTGAGGGGATTGTCCTGCTCTGCTCTGCACTGGGGCGGCCTCACCTTGAATGTTGTGTGCAGTTTGGGGCACTGCAATATAAAAAGCCATTAGAGAGCGTCCAAAGGAGGACAGCAAAGATGTTGAAGGGCCTTGAGGGGAAGCTGTATGACAAGTGGCTGAGGTCACTTGGTGTGTTCAGCTTGGAGAAGAGGAGACTGAGGGGACACCTCGTTGCAGTCTACAACTACCTCATGAGGGAAAGAGAGGGGGCAGGCACTGATCTCTTCTCTGTGGTGACCGGTAACAGGAACCAAAGGAAGGGCCTGAAGTTGCATCAGGGCAGGTTTAGGTTGGATATTAGGCAAATATTCTTCCCCCAGAGGGTGGTTGGGACACTGGAAGAGTCTCCCCAGGGCAGTGGTCACAACACCAAGCGTGACAGAGTTCAAGAAGCATTTGGACAATGTTCTCAGGCACCTGGTGTGACTCTTGAGGATGGTTCTGTGCAGGGCTAAGGGTTGGACTCAATGATCCTTGTGTGTCCCTTCCAACTCGGCATATTTTGTCATTCTGTGACTTCTAGTAACAAACACTAAAGACAGTGAGTCACCAAAAATCTCATTTGAGAGACTGCATACTACAGTGTGTTTGGGGCTTCCATTTGCTGTAGCTTTTTTATTACTTGATCTTCTCAGCCAACATCTGACTCCTGATGAGACTTAGCTATAGAGGTAATTCAGTTAGCTAGTGGAAGACTAGACACAAAAGATCATTCAGAGCCTCATGACACAGCAAACAGGAGGAATTATAAAATTATGAGATGCATATCAAGTGGAAGATGTTTGAGAATGATCTAAAAGTAATAACAGCATCATCAGAATCTGTTGTCTCAGATAAATAGTGAAGTTGTGCATAACATCATGCTGTCTGTAGTCCTGAATAGCGATGGTATTTCAGAGAGCAGTTGTGAATGACTTCTTTGGTCCTGACATTCTTGTTCATACACAAGGAGTGTGGTATTGCATTTCCTGGAGAGTTCCACAGAATAGCGGAAAAAGAGCAAAAAATTCACCATTCAGCTCTTGGAAGGAAGCAACAGTAATTCCTGTTGAACCTGATTTGGAAACTTAAATTTCAGGGAGAATATGAAGAAAGTGAGCTTTCAGGAGATTAATCACAGTCAGGGTAGACTTTTACTACAAGATCATGCAAGTAAAAGAAGCATAGGCTCTGAATTCACCAGTGTTATGGTGATTCCCCTCCCACACTTAATGTCTGAACTGTATACAAAAGGGTTTTCTCTTCGAAAAATGAACATAGGCAAAGATCAAAAGGATAGAGGAAAACTGGCTTTGATATCCTTCCTTTTCGGAAGCCCTGAGAGACACATTCTTCTGAATTCATGTTTGAATTGTCACAAGTTCATAGACAGCAGATAGGACCTTTCCCTGCAGTGAAGAGGAAACTTTCCTGTTTGTATCTGTCACCCAACTATCAAACAATGACAAAATTTACATGGAAAAATGATGAAATCTAGTCTTATATGTGTGAGATAACATTCCTGTCTTGGCAGTAGCTGATTAGAGTTGGTATAGCTCATGGAACAAGAATGCAAATTTGGATTCTCTTAGATACAGAGTTATAAGAAAATAAGCAATAAGCTTGCTACACACTGGAGCTAGAATTTGGTGTTCGCTCCTCAAGTAAAAATCATGTCTCTATTCTGAAGATACAGGCCAAATACTGTTTTAGTATTGGTAGTGTTTCCGATTGCAAGTAGAAGAAAAGTATGACAATAAATTCAAAATTTTCACCTTCCTCTAAGAAAGATCTCTTTTATGACTTGACCAACAGCTCTTTGATGATCAGCGGATTAAATGAGAATACTCAGTAAGAGGTAAATGACATTCCAAAAACACATTGGAACAGGGAGGTCATGCCACAGTTAGATGCAGCTGAAATTTTGATATTGCTCATGTCTTAAATTAGAAACACTCCCAGCTCCATTTTTTAAAGCCAAGGAACTTCATGCATTTCAGGCAGCTCTCCATTTATCAAGGGTACTGTGTCAGCACTGCTTTGTTCTTTTTTTTTTCCCTAGCATTTTTAAAGAGTAAATCTTACCTTTTTGCAACAACATATGGTGCCATGTACCCTGGCAATAACACTATTTTTACATAAAACAATGTGGTCCCCTTAGAAGGATTACCCACTAAAATTCTCTATATGCATTTTAAAATTCTTGTATGCTTTTCTATTTTCATATGTCTGATGCAAAATTCAGTAAAAGATTTTTACTTTGTCTATGACCTAATGACTGCATATTGCAGCTAGAAGAGCCAAAATGAACACTAAGAATTAAAATGTCTACACCTGGGAGAAGTAGAGAATTATTTCATGATTCCTCTAGCGTCCCCAGAAGTTCCTCAGTTAAAGCACTAAGGCTGATGGCAGTTGGAGCAGTTTCAGAACTGCATTTTGCCCTTGAATCAACATTATAGTCATAGATTAGAAGGTATAAAAGCCATACTGTTCTACTCTTCAGGAACTTTTGTTGTCGTATTTTTGTTACAATAGGGAATTAGGTAAGGAATTAGATATCAGTACCCTGAGAGAGTTGGGTACAGTTTATGTGTACCATACTTGAGTAATTTCTCCTTAGAAATGCAGTTAGCTCCTAAAACTAAATTGAGAAAGCCACCATGGCTGGCAATCATGTGAACTTGGAAGGCCCTTGAGCCAGACTGTTCCCTCTGGCTCTGAGTCACACTTAAGAACAACCTGCTATCGGTGCTAGGAGCTGGCTAAGTGGCATCGGTCTTTGTACAGACAAAAAATTCACATCTTGATCATCAAGTGTACCAGTGTTGGCAAAAGGAGTTTTACTGATTATACATAATGATCAGTATGTCATGCAGATGACGTGATGAGATGGTGGAAGAAACAGATCCTGTCAGCTTCCACCAATCTTCAGAAACTTTGAGAACAGCTAAGCAGTACTGCAGGAGATGCACTTGATGTTGACACTGAAATTTGTAGAGCAGCAGGAAAAAGTGTCAAGGTGTTTAGGTATGATTGTTGCTGCTGAACAGAGTCAACCACAGCACCAAATTGTAGATGTAGTCTCTTATAACATGTTGAAAAAGAGCACCTGTAAGCAAAAATCTGTGTGCACAGTTGCACATATTCCACTCTGTAGAATGGTATAACAAATGCTAAGGATGTAGGTGTTATACCATAGAGGACTAATGACATGATAAGCACTGGAATTCAGAAGATCCCTGTGATTGTTTCCAGTCTGTAATGGAACCGTTTTCACTCCTACATCTCACAGGACCATAGGATTGGTCTCACAAGAGCATAGTGAAGAACTCTAGAATTACAGTGTGTTGCACCTTGAGCCAAAGTCATTTGGCCGTTGGTACGTGTGCATTTTTACAGGCCTCTAAAGTGAACACACTTCATGTTTAGTGGCTACTGGTAAAAAATTCCCAAACGCCACGTTTCATACTTAGGTTTTCATACTTACTTTTGTTTAAACCAGACTATTCCCTTAGGTAAAGTATCTTTATACAGTAGTAGTTCAGGGAAGCAGTTTTAAAAATATAGAACAAAAAATATAAGGAAGGAAATTTTAGAGCGATTTCAAAAGTTGCAGATGACTAATGTTGCTATATTTCAGTCTTAACAGGACTCTTGGTTTTGATGCACTTAACCAGGTAGACAGGGGTTCTAAAGTGAAAGCTGGAGAAGATGTGTGTCTTCAACTTTGGTAATACAACATATTCCACATGCTAAAATCAGTAGTTGAACACAACACGGGATTAAATCAGTCCGTTGTAATCATTCAATTTTTCCACTTCTGATTTTTTGCAAGTTTCACAGTACTGTCCTCCATTGTGGTTATTTTTTAAAGAAGAAAGTCCTAGGAATACTCTGGTGATTGATCAAAAATAGCAGCTATAGAAATAGAAGGAAATGAAATGTGTAGGCTTTATGGTTATACCAACAAGAAGTTTCAAGTAAAAAAAAAAATATACAGAATAAAAAAACGTATTACAAGGTTAGGAACAGCGGGATGGTGTTTCATTTTTCCCCCCCAGCATTTAACATGGGATGTCTATGTGTCTTACCTGAAAGTATGTGTCTTCTCTTGAAGTCCCTGTACCATCCTCATTTTGATGTCTTTTAATATTCTGTCAAACAAAATTATTAACTCTAGTTTATCATCCTCCTGTCCTTTCTTCAAAAAAAATTTTTTCAAAAAGAGAAGAGGATACTAAGAACTTCAATTTGGATCATAACATAAAAAGTATGGAAGCTGAATTGCAGAGGACTAGCTAACTGATTCCAAAATTTGACTTCAGTTATTGAAACCTTAACTCTGTTCTGCTAAAATGATATGGGCAGAGGGGTAGATAGATTAACAGATTTTAACACCAGTTGGTGTCTCTTGTGATCATTCCACTTTTTGTATCCCAGCCACAAAATTGCATTCCATGTTTCAGGGGCTGGGCTGTAGCTGAATTAGAATATCTCTTATAAGGAAATTTAAGAAACTAATCTGAAATACTGCAGTTTTAAAATGCCCAGGGATAGAGGAGAATCCATCATGCCTGTTTAAACTCCATACAGTAGACTATATTAACAGTTTATGTGCTCAAACCTGTGTAAATTTCAAACTTGAGGATAGGCTGAGGGAAGGAAAGAACAAATTAATTAGTTAAAAAAGTTTAGTGGTAATCCACAGTAGATAGTTCAAACTTAATTAGACTGCTTTTGTGATCTAATCTGCAATTACGACACTGTAGGCTTTCCTTTTTGAGTAGCGTGTTTGTTATCCAAGTTTGAGAAATAAGTTTTCTTATGAACTGAAATCATTGTTAGTTGGATGCTTTGTTTAATACATCTTCCATTAACTCTTTCAGTTATGTCAAAAAAAATTGCAAAGCCATGATGTTTTTCAAAGGGAATCTTAATTTTCATTTGGCTTGAGAAGAAAGGCAGTAGCTATCCATTACACTATCAGTTGCTCAGTAATGACAGTAAGATATATCTGAAGGGAAATGTATTTTTATATATCACATTTCCTGTGTGTAACAAGCTAACATGAAAAAAGGAGCTTAGCAGCATAAAACACCCAGTGCAAACCTGTGGCACTTGTAGCAAATGCTACTTCGGTCTCTAAATGGAAGCATCGCTCTGAATGTTGTTTTGTTTCAGAGTACAGCAGCTTACAGAAAAGCCCGAAACCCCAGATCTGTCGCACACAGATCATACTTGTACTTAAATAGTCATGCCTGCCTGACTGATTTGTGTGTTTGTATGGTTACTAGCAAAGCAGCAGCAACATGACAGTAGAAGCGCAAGCTGGATCCTAGCACAGCCTGCTCACCAAGAGGGTCATTACCCAGTTTAAAAAGACGGGGCAAAGTTTTCCCTTAATTATACCTCTGTAACTCCAATGAGCATAACAATCTGCAAATGGTTTTCATTGGGAGCCAGAAGAACTGTCTGTTGTGGGAACTTCCTGTTATATTAACTGTAGAATCTTTATAACTGAGTACTCCAGGGAAATAACCTTGCATGATTATTAGGCTCTTGACTGAATCAGCAAGACAGGCAAAAAAAAAATCTTAAGGCACAAGTTCTAGAATAAAATTCCATGATTTCTAGTTTTTATGAACGTTTCTTTAAAAGATATGGAACTGGGGCAGTACTAGTTTGCTCTCTTTTAAAAACATAATGTGAAGTCTTCCAAGTTAATATATCAGCTGTGGAAGTTTCAATATTGACAGCCTTTGAAACCAGGTCTGCTACTGTCTACAGAAAACATTATTTATTACTCTCCATTCTCAAGAGTTCTCACTGCCATGATTTCTACAGCCGAGCCCACAGCAATGCAAAAGCTCTCCTTTCTACCTGTTTTTTTCACAGTTCCCACAACCCCAAAATAATCAAATAGATTATGAAATAAAATAACCTTCATTCTCACCTCCCAGTACTGTTTGAATTTCAAATAACAATTAACAGAACTAGTAAAGCATTATATGAATATTCTAGGCACAAGTCGTCACTGCTGTTAATATACTTTGTTAAAGGGACATCAGTACATAGTTAAAGTATGCTTGCTAAGATCCTTTTTGAGCTCAAAGATCAGTAAGTTGTATTTGTAACTTGATTTTTCTTCCTTTTCAAACTATTTTTCCCTGCAAAATCATACTATTCCGAGGTTAAATATCCTCCTGGTATTTTTGCTTTCCTATACAAGGCAATCTGGCCAGTCTTTGATAAACTGACTCAATAAATATAAAAATATAAATGGATCACAAATGTATAATAAAGAGATAGCAGTGAATTATTAACTAATGTTGTTATAAACAGCCAAGTTTTGCAGTCACAATACTCATTTTTCCCTGGTTACTGAATCCTATTTGTACAGATATAACTGTAAATCTTTTAAAAAATTAAAAATACTTCACTAGAAGTTTGATATAATATTGTTGCCAAAGGCTAAGTTGACCTCAGTATAATACCTGCCTCAGCACTTTCCCTGCCTTCATTGACAAAACTGCCCTCTGCTCTTGGCAATGACATATACAGGCAGAGAAGTGTGAACAACCCAGACTTCATAAAAGCTTTAGCAAAAAGAAAAAAAAGTAAACCCACTATCGAAGGCAAAACCACCAGGAATCATCCTTACTTGCCTGATGTGCCTTTGGGCAACCCAGGGTAACAGTCCTGAGCAACTCCCCATGGCTTTTTGTTTTAAAGCCAAAAGTTACAAATCTGAAAAAAGGAAATGGAAATAAGTTGTAACATACTCTGATAAGCCTAAGAAGTCTAATTCATTCACAAACATCAAGGAATCAGGAAAGCTCAATTATCTTTTCTCTAGAAATATCCAGGGAAACCAGCTTTTTGCAAAGAAGCAGAAGCAAATATGTTATTCTGCTACAGGTGTTTTTCAAAAGTGCAACTGGCAATTAGGTATTTAGAAATATCTTGAATAAGGGAGAATTTCCTACATAGAAGTAAGAGACAATAATTATTTGTCTCTACAAAAATAACAACTTTCTTATAAGACTTTTTTATTGTACTGTTTTTGTGGCTATTTTTTGCAGGTGTTGCTGCTTTGGATTCCAGCATTTCTGGGAAGATTGGTTTGCGAGCAGTCGTATATTATCTCTGCACTACTGTCATTGCTGTAATATTAGGTACTCCATGATTTTCTAACTTTTAAAATCATCAGCATTGCCTGATTACAAATGTACATCACTGTGACATTACTAATTTACCAAGACAGGATGGGGAGGGGAGACAGAGAATCATACCAGGCAACTTAACATTACTTGTGGCCAGATACAGAGAGAAGTTAGTCCTACTGTTCATGATTGGGCTGTGTTCATACCCAATATGAAGCCACAGGCAATTTCACCATATATTTCATCTCAGGGAAGATTAGGAGCTGTCTGCTGAGATAAACAGTGACCAGCAGTGGGAAAGCTGAGTGAACATCAAAGGCCAACCTCAACGATAAAGTGAATTTCCTCAATAGAAAAGTGCTAGATTGTTCCTGATTCTCACATGCAAGAATATATAATGTGTCACACCTGAAAGATTACATAAAATACTGCTTCCTTTGTCATCTCATCTCCTTCCTTAAAGGGTTTTGCCCACTCTGTCTCTGTCAGGCTCCACTCTTAACTCTCTGAATTCCCCATCTCCTCTTGCAGGAAGTTCATTCCCTACAAACAACCTTGAAATGTTCCATATTTGCTTAAAGAAGCATCTTCAGTCAGCCTTCTTAGATAAGAAACAAAATAAAACTGTCTATCTTGTATGCCTGGGAAATTTCTGTGAATACAGAATAGGGAGGAAAATTAATAAAGACTAACGTTATCATGTATCTAAGTTTGAAGTTGTCCCAAATCTTAGTGTTGTGTTAAACCAGACACTCTCCAAAGGTTCCTGCTATTCTAAGCTGTTCCGTGCTGTTATGGCATTACTTATTTCATAGTGCAGAGCTACACAAATGCAGTCCTGCTTTTATTCACAGCTGTCATTAGAAAGACCTGTTCCTGGCTGGTTAAAGGGTCATCCAAATTCCTCTTTGTCCCTTCACTGAGATTTAGTAGTTTTATTTGCTTTAGGTTTGTATGGCTTTTATTGGGGGGGGGGGGGGAAAGAAGAGAAAAAATGTTATGCCTTTGGAAAAACCTAGTATTTCATATTATAAAAAAAATGCCTAAAATGAAACCACTAAAGTAAATGAAAAATTTGTTATTGATTTCAGTATTTACAAGGTCAAATCTAGTATTTCTTAACCCACAATTTTTTTTCTTTTTCTGAAGCCCTTCTCTTACATAACTTTATTGATAACTAACTTTACCAAAACATCCTGTGACTTTGGGGTCACAGGACAATGCACTTGTGTTCATATCTGAAAGCTAGTAACAAGAAGAGCTACAAAAGGGGCAAGCAATTAAAAATATTCACTATGCAAAAGTTGCCCTCTTGGTGAATAGTAGTGATTTAGTACCATACATACAAAACCAAAGCTGAAGTGCCCAAGTCCAGTGGCAAGCCTGCAAGTAGCTCCAGTACTGGGGGAACTCACGCATTTACTGACACCACCTTACCTGCATGAGCACCCAGGGAAAGCATTTGTTAAGTTGAGCTCACGAAGAATTTGGCTACACAGGATACACTGAAGAAGAATGCACCAATGCCTCTGCTTGCACTCTTGCTTCTCCTTTGCAGGAATTGTCTTAGTTGTGACCATTAAACCTGGAGTGACTCAGAGAGCAAGTGAAATCGACAGGGTGGGCAGTACCCCAGAAGTCAGTACTGTTGATGCCATGCTCGATCTGATCAGGTGAGGCTTTAATTTTTAGTTCTCATATTCCTTTTGCAGAAGTCCAAGCAAGCACAAATAAAGTTGGGGTATGTAATACAATAAGATGCTTTCTAATGTTGTTTGGATGAATAAGAGGAGAATAACTTGTATTGCAACAAGTTAAATATTTAAAAATACATTGAAAGCAGCTTGTTTAACACCACAGACTTTAGTTAATAAGCCAATGGTGAAAAATCCCTCCTTCACAGCAATTGATATGCAAGATTTATCTACTGTGAAGAAAAGATCCATAAAGGATTGAATGGTGGATTGCTAACTGGCAGCTTCTGTGTCATCCAGCATAGACAACCACCTGAAATTGTAGTGCTGTATTCCCCTCCTCAAGGCAGGATGCAGAGTAACAGATGCAGTATGTAAAGGGTTCTAAGGGTTCCACCGTCAACAAGTTTGCTGCATCACCAGTATCTAAGGCAACTTTATAAAGAGTCTTTCCCATCAGCATCTGGGAAAATTATGGATACTTTGAAGTGGTTAGAAGGAGGAAACCTGTAGAAAAGTCTGCAGAAGATGTGTGCAGATTTTCAGAGGTAGTGTGTTTAAGGAATTAGAAGAAAAATTCACAAAAAGGGCTGCATTTCCAGTAGTGGCTAGGTAGTTCCCTCAATAATGTTTCTGTGGGATTTTTTTCTCCAGCTGCAATGAGTCTCTGTTCTGTGTCACTACTCCTGCCCACCATTTTCTTTTTGTAGAATTTTTACTTAATCTGTCATGTAAGAATCAACTAGCACATATCTAAAATTGGATTTCTTAGCAATTTTTTATTTTAGGAAATATGAATGGCATTTGCAGATGCAACTCCAGATAGCCACTATCCTATATAATATCCAATGTCTGATGTCATTTGGGGCAACTCTGCCCCAACCTATGTTAAGATAAACTTCTTTGAAAATAATTAAATTTCTCTGAGGTTTGTATATGGGATAGTTGGCAGTTGTCAATCCCAAAGCCCCATGTCCAGTAATTCACAGCTCTTCCCAGCCTCTGTCCCCTTCTGCCTATGAATGACCACAATGACAGCTTCTTGGATAGCTCATCTCATTCCTCATGGTCACTCGCCCAAGAATCGATGAGAGGAACTGTGTAATCATCTTTATTATAAAACCTAATGCAGCCAGTCTGTTACCAGTAACTTCCACATGAACATTTCCACACATATTCATAGGGCTGATGTAGTTCTATGCACCAAAAGTCTTCCTATAGCAAAAAGTGGTGCGAATTGTAATTAGTTGTAGTTTGGGGGTTTGCTATAGTTTACAACTCAACTTTCTGCAAACAAATTTAAGACTGTAATTAGGAGTTAGAGATCTGAAATTCTGTTTTAAAGGAATTAATTTTCTTACATATTTACATTCATCAGATTTAAGATTCAAATCCAGACAGTCTTGTAAAGATAAAGGAAAACCCCAGGCTTGTACAAACTGCTCTTGCTTTTGAATAGATTTTGCTTTAAGAATTTGAGAACTAAAAGTGGAAGTTTGTGAACATTCTGTGAGGTAGATGAAAACTTGTGCTTCAGTGTATAAAATGGCTTTTTCTGCACTGGACTGGATATTCACTAAATATGTAATTAATGCTTCTTTTTTTTTGCAATCATTTGAATCTGAAATTGGCTGTTGGAAAGGAGGCACACAAATGGGTTGTGCTAAATTTCCTAATTTTTCAGTGTGTGAAAATGGTTCTGGACCCTGAAATAACACAATGGAATCTTCCATTAGCCAAGATTAATTTCTGAATTCAAAACTACAGTAGAACACACCAAATATCTGATTCTTCCAGCACAGCCTTTATAAGAAGTTTTTTTTCTTTTCTGCCTATATCTGACAAATCCTATAGAAATGGTGTGTCCTGTACTCCTCATGCAAGTGATGGAGATGATGTAGCAGAAAAAAAATACATTGGGTTTAGTATACCAATAGAAATACCAAATACTGAAAAATAAGTCAAAAATTGAACAGTAGGAAAATGATCAACGGTCATTGGGACTCTTAAACCCTTTATTTCTTTGGACTCTATATCTGATGATGCCAAATATACTGCTTTCTGATTAAAGGAAATGTGATCTGCTTTTTAAGCAGCAACTTTTGTCATTTTGTTTATACAAACAACTTTTTCTTAGTATGCTATAATGTTGAAATGCTTCTGTGCTTTCTAACAGGAATATGTTCCCAGAGAACCTTGTTCAGGCCTGTTTTCAACAGGTAAGTTTGAACATTCCTCTTTAATTTTCATTGTTAACTACAAATTATTCTTTTACGTCCCCCCAAAAAAAATCTATGTAAGGCAAGACTATTTCTGGAAAGTCCAGGAGTATCTTAATCTCCTATAGAAAGGTGAGGTTTTAAGGCATCTTGGTTTCATTTCCGTTATGATAAACACTCAGTTACCAGCTATTAAGTCCTTAATATTGTGTTGCAAAAAGACACTGTGCAGGAGCTGGATGCAGAAAGTGTATAAGACAGGATTTTTCCTTTGGGAACAAGATTTAGAAAAAAGCTCTTCTGAGGATCTGTTTCCTTGTTCTTAAGGTCCCTCAGTGTCTGATGAAGTCTGCATAATTTAGCCCTCACCCTGATGTGTCTCACATCTAATGTCCATTGCTAGACTAAATAATCCACATAAAGGAAAAGGCAAAGTCTGTTTGAGACATCTTTCAGGAAAAGTGAGAGTTGCAAGATGAAAGAGGAAACTCTTGTCCATATATTAGGTTTCTTTCAGTCACCTTTACCTGTAAATATATCAACTCCTTTTTCTGTGATGCTCTTGACCTTCCTTTTGTTTTTCCCAGCAGCTGCCTACCAGTTTATCTAAAGCTGGTATGTAAGGTAGTTAACCTTTCCCAGGAAGTGATGTCTGATGTGCTGCTGTGCATGACTCAGTGTATTTCCCCTTTATAAAACTTCTCCATGTAGTATTTCTCATGTATTAATTACTGTCACCCAACAGCAAGGGGACAGACAGGTTCTTTTAGGGATCCTTGGCAGAATGATGGTGGCACTAAATCATAGTTATTGTTAAAGTTTTATTTTCATAACAGGATATTAGTATAGCACAGAATTTATAATCAGAATAGCACAGGATTTCTATGAGCAGAATCAGTGTAGTCCAATTTTATTATACTACCACTTAGCTTATGTTTTCTAATCACTGGACCCTCTGCAGATTTGGCCAGATCTTAATACTTGGTTTGCTGTATTAACACAACAACCATAATGGAGACTTGAAAAACTTATAAAATAATAGGGATTGGTCACTCAGTCCCCAGAGGAATCAGACAATGGTGGAAGCATCCCTGACCACCAGGTCTCACTGTCCAGCAGCAGCTCTGGTCCAAGTTACCCCTTAGGACTTGTACCTGCTTAGTTTTATGAACAGTGCTCTTGGTGCTGTTACTTCTCCATGTTCTGTGACTTGGGTCATCACCACCACTTGTCTGGCTGGGTGCCTGGAACCTTTAAGGCCAATAAGGAGAGGAGTGGTCAGCATAGTGCCCAGGAATCTGGAGGCGGTGGGGAGAGGAAGAATAAGTCTATCTGTTTTATCTACTTGGTGCTTGAACTTTGAGGACCTGATAATGAGGGGAACAATTATGTGACCCATTCTGCCACAAAGGATAGCTGTTTGCCTTGCATAATGGCATTAGTTATGCCGACCACAGTATATCGGGAAGGGGGGGGAGGGGGGCTCGGCTCGTTGTATCAGGTGCATCTGCTCCACAGGTGGGGTGGCTGTCAGCAATTCTCTCCAGACTGTCTCAGCAAAAAGTCTCCTTGCCATTGTCAGGAGCTCTATCTCATGCCCCACAAGACTGCAGCAGCTCCATGCAGAATTCATAACATATCTGTGAATCACTTGTTGAATCTATAGCTTCTGAGTTACAGAACCGTAATGGCTCAAATGAATTGGGAAATAACATCTTTGAATATGTTTGCTACCTTCCAGTCAGATTGTTTCATTTTTCTCTTATTTTTACTGGGCAGAGGCTATGCCTTTGTCTATTCTTCAGTTTCCTCTTGTTTCTAAATAAGTTCTTCTGGTTTTTTTTAAAAAACTTTTCCAGTATAAAACCAAACGTGAAAAAGTTAAAGCTACAGTTGCTGTGGATAAAAACAGCTCCACATTTCCTGGCGAACCTGTTACAACTGCTACGACAGCAGAGGCTTCAGAGGTGCGACCTTTATCATTTTATTCCTTCATATTATATGAAGTGGGGAGAAAGAACACAGACTACATTTGATTTAGTTCATGCCGTTACTGATGGAGAAAAGGCAGGAAATGGCACATAGAGGATTTTATAAGAGCACAAAAGCTAATAAGTAAGTGCTAGAGATCATTGTAAGGATCTTCCAGTAAGTTTAAGAGCATCAGAGGAGTCCACGGGTAATTAAGCAATCCAAAGATAATAGATGAAGGTTGATTAAATTTATATGCTTATGAATTTTCATTTTGCTGAGAAATTAAAACAGTCTCTGTAGGAAGACTAGGTGTATATCAGCACAGCATGATCGAGCAGCAGTGACATAGTTGTAAGCACAAAAGAAGAAAAGGAGTCAAAAACCATAAATTTTTTTAATGGAAAGCAAGACAATATAAGGCATTTGTTAATTAAAAGTTTGTTACTCAGAAAAAGGAATGTGGACAGACAAAAGTGAAGAAGTTTATCAAGCCTCTCATTAGAGGTGTGGAAGGCTTGTGGGTGTTGACAGTTTATAAAGCCTAGACTTAACACTGGAGGAGAGGGAGAAAGGAATTCAATAGAATGTGAACACAGAACTACAAACATTACCAAATCAATATACATTTTATTATACTCCTTCCAAATTTCATCTTGTTCCGAAATTCATGAAGAGACATGAATTAAATCCTGAAGCAGGATGTAGTGAAGAATTGCACCCTTTCCTTCGTATGTTGATACTGCACAAGCTCAGAGGAATGCATGAATACTTACCTATTCATCCCATTCTGCTCTAAATTATGGAATTTCACTGGTGTCCTAGTTGTTACTCAATGGTCAACTTATCTGAAATCCAGACACAAACCCTTGAGTTGCTCAGAAATAACCACAAGGATTCTGCATCTGTGGTTTTTTCTTCACGGTGAGGAGTAAATCGAGTGTAGGGGAGTAAATCTTGATGCATGACTGTGCATACCTTGCTATCATTCATGTTAGAAGTCTATAGAAAGGACCCCGTCCCAACTTCTGTGTACTCTGTAACACCAAGTTATACAGTTACTTATTAGACTATGCATAGAGTTACTTTTATTCTGATTTTCTAATCTTTTTTTTCATCACCTCTCTTGTAGTCTTGCTGCAAGTGAATAAAGTCAGTTGCATAACAGAATATTAAAAAAAAAAATCTGCAGTTGTGTAATATAAATTAAGGGGTGCTTTACTCCCTGCTAGGATTTGATCAGATCCTTTCATGGCTCTAAAATACAAAGTGTTCAAGTTCAGTTTAGTTCTAACTTCATTCTTGAACTTGCCCACTTGGCACTTTCAAAAAGGGAATAGAGTGATTGGGGAAGAGCTCCATGTCTTTAGAAAAATCTAAATGTGTTTTAATTTTAGAAAATCTTTAAAGTAAATTCACTGTTTTCAGATGGTACTTTTTTTCTCTTTATTCTAATCTGTAGAACAAAACCCAAGAATACAAAATCGTGGGCATGTATTCCAATGGCATCAATGCACTGGGGTTGATTGTCTTTTGTCTTGTTTTTGGAATGGTTATTGGGAAAATGGGAGAGAAAGGACAAGTGCTGTTGGATTTCTTCAATGCACTGAATGAAGCTACAATGAGAATAGTTCAGATAATTATGTGGTAAGTCCAAGGTTATACTGGCATTTTCTAACAACTTCTTTGAGTGGATTTTGTCATTGAAAAGGTGGGACCAGACTCGGACTTCATGTCTGCTTTTGTATAGTGCTTTGCAGCAAGCAACTTTCAAAGAATGGTTGGTAAAAAGTTTCCTTTCTACGGAATTTATTCTTTTGAAGAAACTGGAGACAGAGCTCTCACTTACTATATACTAAAGAAACAGTCCATTGATGTACAAGAAACCTGAGGTTTTCAGACACTCTTGCTAGAGGTTTATATAAAACCAGTTCAACTGCAGTTGAGGACTTTGAGGACCTACTTTGAGGACTGTAGAATCATAATCACCCATATGCCCTTGTCAGTCTTGAATATGCATAGAGTTACATTTATTCTGATTTTCTAATCTTTTTTTTCATCACCTCTGTTGTAGTCTTGCTGCAAGTGAATTAAGTCAGTTGTATAACAGAATATAAAAAGAAAAAAATCTGCAGTTGTGTAATAGAATATCAAAACATATTTTCCATCTGTTTTAAGAAGGTATAGTGGGAGAGAAATTATTTCATGGTGAGCATGCAGTATTTCCGAGAATGCATTTTTGATTGCCTTATTTTTGCTTTCTAGGTATATGCCAATTGGTATCGTGTTTTTAATTGCTGGGAAGATAGTAGAAGTTGAGGACTGGGAAATCTTTCGTAAATTGGGTCTTTATATGGCTACAGTAATAAGTGGGTATGTAATTTCTTAAAGATGAAATTGTATGTGTTCAGTTTTTAGCACTCAGTTGATAACCACTTAGTTATCCATAACACCTACTCTTCTAGGTCAGAGACAAAAATTCTTATCGGTGAAAATTATGTGAGGATGTGTGAGGATGAATTGAATGCATGTTTAGCTGAATGTATGTTTTGTTTTAAAGAGTCACTACCTTGCATTCTAAAGAAAAAAACCAAAACCCAAACACAAATACTTTTCTTGTATTCATTGTTTCATCTTCTTAGCTTGGTGCTGAAACAAATAATATTGTATTTTGGAGAGTAGTAAGGCTTCTGTGAGATACTAGAAGAAGCTGGAAAAGAGTGAGGTTATGAATTATGGCTTATCAGGGGTTGCCAGCCTATCAAACATACACAAATATCTGGATTATGTTGCAACCTCCATGGGACTTTTGGGCCCTAGGTGTACCATCATAGGCCCAACTTTCCCTGCCAAATCCAAATGCATAGTAAATACAGTGCACAGTAAATGATGCCAAAGAGGAGACTAGTCCCTTTCCTTCCCAGTGCAGAGCAGGCTGCTGACGTCAAAAGAAGTCCTGGGAATTGCACTGTTTGCTAATTACTCCTTCAAGGCAAAGTTAGATGGTGAAGCTGCAAAAGGACAAGTTGCAATCTGAGTAACATAGCCAAGCATCACTTTCTATTCTTTTTCTAAACCCTTGGCTATGTAGAATAGTCTGTGTGGAGGAGATTACACCTGCACAGCATGGAGCCTTGAAGGAGCAGAGCCTTAGAACAACTGCTCCAAATGATACTGGTAATAATATAGGTCATTTTATGTCTCTGACGGCTATCCTACAAAGGAGCCTTGTGGTAGATAAATGGATATTACAGGCCCAGTAAGTTAAATGCATTTAAATTTCTATTTCCAATTCAGTGAGGCATACCTTCTAGGCTGTCTTGGTTCATTGCTTTAGCATCCACTCCTATAATTCCTTCAGTATGCTAAGGATTTATATGTGTTTTGTCTAGATGCTAGATCCAAAGTTGTTCAAGAGCTTCTTTCCCCATGTTATGCATATGCATGTTATTCTTCAAAAGTCATTCACATGCTTTATGACAACCAAGAAGAGAGAAGGTGTGGTGGTTTGAAAAACCTTTTCTCTGAGGTAGTAATGGTTTGCCCCACTGATAATACCGGACCAATCAATAGTCCACGTGCGCCCTACGGAAATTACATACCCACAGAAACAGAAGAGAAGGTGGTGAAGATAGTTTAGAAGGAGGTAGCCATGATCTGAGCCACGAGGAGGCAGGGGGCCAGTGAGCCCCTCTGGGGGCCAAGGGCCCCCAGCCCCCAACTGAGGCTACGGGAGACCCGGTATGGTGTCAAAGCTGGACTGGGTCCCGTAATCAAGAGCTGGAAGAGTTTCCTTACTGTCAGCAGCAGCAGAAGACATTGAAAAGCGGTAGCAGAGCAGTCCTGAACAGAGACAGCAATGGCTAAAAGCCAAAAGATAGCCAGTAGCAACGAGATAACGTGAAGCCAGCTGAGAGATGCAGAGATGTTCCTGCAGGAGGGAGAGCTGGCAACAAAACAGGAAAACTCAACAGAGCTGGTTTGGGGTAAGACTTCATGACTTTCCCAAACCTCAGAGACTGCCTGAAGAGGAGGGGTGGACTTCCAAACCCTTAGGGAGTCCTGAAATGCAGCAGCAGCTAGACAGAGGGAGAAAAGGAACTGAAAAACCAGAGTTGTCCTGAGAGCTGAGCCAGGACGGAATGTGGAGGAGGTGGCCGTGCCCTCTGCTGATGCTGTTGCTGTATTTATCGTGCTGGCGAGCTGAGACAGAGCAAAGAGCTTTGGTAAGACTGAACTGAAAGCTGCCTGCAATGTTATAACCCAAGAGGAGTGAAGATCTACAAGGAAATCCCCCGAAGGCTCGGGCTCGGGGTTGGAATTTCCACAAAGTAAGAACAAAGATCCTGACTGCCATACTTAATCTGCTGCCTCAGGAAAATGAAGGACACTAACCAGTGCCACAAAAAACTGAAAGAGGGAGCTGTGGCCTGAGGAGTGACAGAAGGACTTTTTTCTTCTTGGACTTTTGTTTAAGGAAAGGAGAAATTTAATTTAATGTAAATATATATGTGGGTGTAAATAAACCTTTGTAAATATTTTCCCCTTCCCCCAATAACGAATGGTTGTGTTTTGTCTGAAAACTCTCCACATGAGGTGAAAAAGATATCAAGTCCATACCATCACTAAACCCTCTCACAGAGGCAAACTGTGGAAGGGGGGGCTTGAACTCAAAAAATTAGATTCTTGGGAGTTTCAAACCACCACAGAAGGGTAATATTTTAGTCTTAAATGCAAACTTCTTGATAAATAGTCAAGAAGGAGTTCTTTTGACTTCAATGTTACACAGTGCCTTCTCCAAAGTACTTCAAAGTAAACTACTACCACATAGTCTCCTGTTCAGCTGGGGGCCATGGGCTTGGTTTGACAGGCAGAACAATTTTAAGTAGGTTCCCATATGCCATCAAAAAAAATTGTATGTAGTGAGGGTGCCCACTTTTACATCCTTGGAGAGAAAAAGTCTCTGTTTCACCGAATTACCTTGCACATGACACCATCTTCTCTCAAGGGTGCTCGGGGAGATCTCTCCAGCATTTCTGTCTCCTGAAGAATGGTGTCCCATGGGTGCTGTTTAAGGTGTTTTGGAGAGCAGCACATTCTCTGCAAAACTGACCATCAGGGAGAGCATGTTGTAATCAGATCACAGGAGCAGATATGACAACATACACACAAGGCTATAGGCTGCAGGGGAAAGGCGCTTGTTCTGTGTTTTCCAGCCTGCAAGAATACCCTTCTTCTCACCTCTTAGCAAACAGGAGAAATGTTGCTTGTCGTTTTGGTTTCTTAGATGGCACCGTTCCCACTATCTTTTTGGTTTACATTCTTATTTGTTTGACCTTGCCCATTTGCAGTGTGTTCTGTTCATCAACATCTTCTGTAACTGTTAATTGTTGTCCCTTGAAACTTGATCCTGAGAATTACAGGTTGTCTTAAATATTTCTTGTATTCCCTATCAAGAAAGTTGTGCAAGAGCATGAAGACTGATGTTTCTTATCCTCCTCTTCCTTTCCTTTAGCCTTCATATCCAGCTCATCTTTAATCTCACCTTCTTCTCAACTTTATTATTCATGACCTTTCACATTTTCAACCCTACCAGCTCTCATCCACCACTATTTGTAGCACATCTCAGTCTTATGTCTCACTCAGGTCACTGTGAGGGAACAGACTTTTCCCGGTGCCTTTGGTCCAGTTTGCCAGTAAATATCTTAAGCCTCTTAAGTTTAATGGTTGCAGTGTCAAGATGAGGGTATGTTAGCAGGTAGAGCAGAGGAAAGTCAAAGTAGGAAGCATAATATAAGTGCCAGAGGAAACTCAGCCTGAAGTGGAAAAAAACAAAAGGAAGCTGCAGCAAGCAGACTTTCTTTGCCCATGCCTTTGTCTCTTCTGAAAGCAGCAAGGCAGCTGCATCCTTGGATGCTGTAGGGAATGGCAGCTTGGGATTCTGAGTGACAAAGTTCTTTCTGTCTTAAAACTGAAAACTGTTAGAATTTCTATTTTCAGTTACTGATTATGATTTTTGGTCTAAAAATTTCTGCTACTTGCTGTGAATTGCATTTTATGCATGAAAATAAATGTTACTTCAAATTTGTTTTATGAAAATCAGTGGTGGCAAAGCAGATATGCACAAATACTTTATTTTGAAAACACCATGTTCATGTTACCACTAAAAATATGAGGATCTAAATTTTTCAAAATAACTAAGACACTATGCTTTTAGACTAAGACATACTTGAAATGTTTACCCTCATCAACACCAAGTAGCACCCATACCACTTTATATTTTTTCTACATATTCTGCAGAATTCAGTTTGTTCTCAGGCACCATTGTATAAATTGCTAGGTTTCTTTCTAGAGTTACTTGCAATACATGTTTCATGCTGTTATTTACATTCCACTAAATAAATCATATCTTCACATAAGAACGAAAACTTTAATGCCTGTTGCTTTTAAAAAGGTGATTTTCCCAAGGAAAAAAATACATAGATTTTGTGGGTGATTTTTGGTGCTGTTGTGGATTTCTGTACTGTGACTACTTCTCTCTTAATTGTCTGGTTTTGGCAGAACAAATAGTACCATGACTTATCGCTATCTTTGTCAGCTGCTCTGAAATCATAAAACATTATTACAACACAGTAATGTGCACATGAACATATTGTGAGGACAGAATAAAAATCCCAAGGTCATACATGACAACAGTTTTGCAGTTTATGTTTCCATGCTATAATTTCTTTTCTCAAGAAGCTGATATTGCTATAATTACTTTCAGCCTTCAAACATAGGGAATATTTCACAGACTCTTCACATGTATTTCATTTCAAATGTACTTTCATAAGTCTGTTTACCTCTAATCTTAATGCCCACAACCTCTGCATGCATATGCCTATGGAATTACTGCTTCTCATTTTTATCAGTTTAAAATTATTTCTAATAAATCAGTTAATTCTTGTTCTGCTTAGGAAAGACAAATCATATATGATCTCTCTCTCCCTTCCAAAAGGAAGTGTAGAATAGCATTAGTTTGCTTTTTATTAACAATTATTTATTAACAATATTATTTATTTTTTCTAAATTTTGCATATAGATGTCACTGAAGTCACTTTAGTGTTTCATAAGTGTTCTTGAGGACAGATACCTATTATCACCATCTTAGTAAAGCAAGACAGAGATGGATCCATTTGTTTAACTAGTCCATTTTATTTTGCAGACTTGCAATCCATTCTGGTATAATTCTGCCACTGATCTACTTAATAATAGTAAGGAAAAATCCTTTTCGTTTTGCGATGGGGATGGCTCAGGCACTTCTGACAGCCCTCATGATTTCTTCCAGGTAAACAAAAGAAACATCTTTTCTGTAATGTTCCTAGTAGTAATTGCATTGTTTGTGCTCTGATTTTATTGCTAATTTGTTAAAAGTCCTGGTATCAGCTCAACAGTTCACAGTGCCCTGGAGGTTGAAATATAGCTTTTATCATCATTTCTGTGGTACCCAAAGGGACACTATAGATTGTGCTGGCCTTATACCAAATGAGGGTCTGCCTCTCCCAGAAGAAGGCCATTCAGCTCATTAGTCACAAACTTGATAGAGTTGAAGCCATTGCACAGTCTCTGTGACTACATATGCCAGGGCAGTTGTACCCTGTGATTTTGAGAATAACCAAGACTTTGTTATTTCTTCCAATAACTAGAAGATATAGCAAACGTTGCCTTGCTTTTCTAAGGTGCAGCCTTTCTTCCTGCCTTAGATGTCCATATGAGTCTTACAGCAGGTCATGCTCTGAGAAAAAGGAAGGATAAGGGAAATGGTGTGGGTTTGCCTGCACTTACTTTATGTATTTCATTATGTGCCAGTTCAGCAACTTTGCCTGTCACCTTCCGCTGTGCTGAAGAAAAAAACTCGATTGATAAAAGAATCACCAGATTTGTTCTTCCAGTTGGAGCTACCATCAACATGGATGGCACAGCTCTTTATGAAGCAGTAGCAGCCGTATTTATCGCACAACTGAATGACTTAGCACTGGATATTGGCAAAATAGTTACCATTAGGTAAGACTAAAGCCATTACATGCTTTTTGTGGGCAGTGAGGATTTTTGTGAATTACAGTAATTTTGGATACTCCACAGGAAAGTTTAGACTATAACTGACAGCACAGGAAATAACGAGCATTCTCACTTCTTGTTCTGAGGCCTTGCCAGTGTAACCTGATGAGGAGGTGGGTTGGCCAGGGCATGCAGCTGGTATACAACAATTGTATTGCTGGCAATTTGTTCTGGAAATTGCCATTTTCCTTCCCTGCAAACACTTGCAAACCTAGCTCAGCCTCTACCTCTGATCTGTCCAGTTTCCTTGTTAGATGTGTGTTGCCTGTTACTTTGCAGTGTAACCGTAACGGTATCTGTACATGACTTGTCCCATAAGCTTGACACTAGACTTTGAGTAGATACAATTCAAGAGGAAACTGGAACATTTGGGCCTTCTTTCTTGCAGTGAAGTAAGCTCATTTGTGTCAGGAAATAGAGTTTCTGTGAGCAATATGTATTCTAAATGCCTTTTTTGGGCTTTATTTGGGATTTAGTGTCACAGCTACAGCAGCCAGCATCGGGGCTGCAGGTGTCCCCCAAGCTGGACTTGTCACCATGGTGATTGTACTGAGCGCCGTTGGCCTGCCCGCCGAGGATGTTACTCTGATCATTGCAGTTGACTGGCTTCTGTAAGTTTATGGCACTTGATATTTAATTAGTTTTTCTTTTTTTTTTTTTTAATGTTTACATGAGTTGCCTGGGAATATGTGAGTCTGAGAAAGAAAGCAACAAAATCATTTAGGACTGTTGCAGGAAATGGACAAAGATTATTCTTATGGTCAAGCTTGTTCAGAGTTGAATGCAGAGTTGAATGCAGTAGCGGCTTTAATTGTGAGAGAAGCCCTACTGCATGGAATGGCAGTGAATAACCTCACATTCAGAGGTGCTATCAACCTTAAAGTAGCAGCCACATAAATCATGAGCATAATGCAAACTTGACAGTACCAAAGAGCGCCTCTGAAGTGTCAGCAGCCACCACATTATGCTAAATACAGACACCGTTAATAAAAATCAAATGTAACCACAAGTATAACATCTTAGTTGATTTCAACAAAGCACATAGAATCCATACACTGGTGAAGAGGTAGTGGAGGACAATATGAACTAAGCAAAACTGGCCCTGGACTCCACATAGCAGGCACGCGCATGGTGGGCTATACGTGGGACTGTGCTGCTGCCACTACTTAGGTAGGGCTGTTGTTCACTAAGAGCACTGGCCCAGCACCTTGATCAACAGACACATATAAACTCAGAAGGCTTTCCTTATGCCTGATCCCAGCTGTCTCAGAGGACTTCAAAACCCCTCAGTCCCATTTGGCTGCTCTTTCTGGAGAGAAGCCTTTTCACTAGAAATCTTTTCTGTTCAAGTTACACTGAGGTTTTTCTCTGCTAGTTTTGCAAAAGCCCAAGGAATCACAGAATGTATTCTGGAGTTCAGAAAGACATTGACACTCAGTTTTGTGCCATGATTCACAGCATGACAGGATTCACAAGTTAAGGAGTATAATTTTACTATGTAATACAGCTTTTTTGCCTCCTAAACTGTGTGAGCTTTAGTGCTCAGACCAAGGTCTTGTTCATCTGCAGTAACTCAGCATGGATGATATTTCATTGGTATCAGTCCAGAGATCTTAATTGTTTCATAATCTTTGCATGTCTTCTTTGGCTCATATTTACACTCATATTTACACTTCTTGTTCCTCCCCCACCCTTTCTTGAAGGATTTCTGGCAGCAACCTATGTATTTCACAGATCTATTTCATTTATTTGATTATATAACCCAATTTTGCAAGTAGAGAGAAATGCCAGTCTCCAGAAAATCAGGGCTGTTGGATGGATCCAAGAATCAATTCAATTTATGCATAAGCATAATTGCTCCAAAACAAGCAGCTCCAGCCACAAGTACATTCTCCCAGTCATCTGTCTAGAGCGGGCTCTAATAGCTTTGTTTGCTGTATTCCTGGTAGACATTTAACTTTGTTAAGGATAGTGCAGATTAGTACAAACCACTGGCTTAGAGGAGTTATCTAAAGAGTCTAAGGACAGAACAAATGTATATTGGTTCTTTTCCCAAAGTACTTTTCCAGCCTTCTGCAGATTGCAGCTCACAGAGTTCCTGAGTTAAGAGGTGTTTTTTGTCATCTTCTTCCCTGAATGCCTCATTGTTTTGGGACCCTTGTTTCCATAATTCCTGTGGAATTCCAAATCCTAATAAAGTGTTGTGCAGAGACATATTCTACATCCTAATAATTTTATTTGAAGCCCTCTATTTCTTTTGTGGGAGTGAGAGAGAGAAAGAGAACAGTAATTCCCATTTTCTCATAGCAATCATAACTTTATGATCTTGCCTCCACTTTCAAAGTCCACAGTTTATGTGATTCTTAGGCTCAGTATGAATCATGGAAACTACCTGTTCCACCATGAAGCATACAAATAATTCAAGATGTTTCTGGTTGGAACTGAGGCATTTTTCAGACTAAGGTTTCTTGCTGCGTAAAGCAAATTAAAGATTAATTTTTTGTACCAGGGATCATTGCTAGTGCATTTTGCACCTCAGGGGATGGAATGCACATCGTGATGCCACGTAGATTATTAACACTTTCGCCTTTTGTACTTACTGCCTAAAATGTATTATTTTGCAAACTATTTGATAGTAGTGGCTCATTAACAATCCAGCAGTTAATTATGAACTTACCTAAGTTTTATTGCCTAGGCTTGAGGAGTTCTTCCACATGTTAAATGAAGAATAGAAAAATTAATTGATTACAAGTATTATAATAGATGAGCTTCCAGTTCTGTTGATTTGTCTCACTTGTCAGACTGATTCTACCAGAATTTTTCTTTACCTCTCTCCCTTTCCCCACCACATATTTTTATTCCACATGGAAAAAAATGTGGGAATTTTTTTAGCTCTAGAGTTCAGCAGTTCTAGAAGAAGAATATATATAAGACGTGCCAATTCACTTCACTGTTGTTTTGGCAACGTATTGCAAAATATTATGAATATGTCAACCTCAACATCTCTGCATAGACAGAGAAACCTGTTCTGCCACAGAGCCTTTGCACTTTTGTGTAGCTGAAAAGAAAAACAGGGAAGAATGGCCTTTCACTGTCCATACTTCCACACCAATTTTCAAACTTTGTTATATTGCAAGGGGTTTGTTGCTCCTCTGCCAAGTAGTGGCAGATTTTTAAGGCCTGCAAGTGACATTTCTGTTTGGAGAAAAATCAACAGTGCAGAATTATCATATTCCTTTAAGTGACTTGTTTAACACTTTCGCCTTTTGTACTTATTGCTTAAAATGTATTATTTTGCAAACTATTTGCTAGTAGTGGCAAACTTCAGCCCTTTAACAATGATAAGCTAGCAGAAGATAGCCTTTCCTCTTTCCAGGGTTTGGGTCAGAATACTGAAGATGCTGGGCTAGGTGCTGATGTGGCTGAAGACATGGCTGTTAGAATCACAAAAGGCACAATGTAGGCTCTTCCTTCTGCTGCACCCCACAGTCTCTCATCACAAAGGAAAACAAAGGCCCTGCGTAGCATACTTCAGGGCCTGAGAGGTGATCCTTGCAACATTTTGTAAGGGTGTGCCACAGCAATGGAATTCTACTCTAGACAGACAAGTCATATGACTTGCATTTTTGCATGACCTATACACAACTTGTCATGAAAGTGACTCCAGGCTTCTTCAAATACATGTGGGCAAAATTCTGTTTCTTGTTCTAGACTTTTTTCTTTTAATTGAAGAATTACCCCAAATCTGCAGTGGGAGGGAAACAGTGCTGCATTTGCTAGAGTAGGCTTACTTTTACTAAAAGGATTTTCTAAGTAACATACTGAATGGTTTGTCTGACATTTTTATTCCATAGGGATCGATTCAGAACAATGGTGAATGTCTTGGGAGATGCCTTTGGTACAGGGGTAGTGGAGAAGCTCTCTAAAAAGGAGCTGGAGCAGATGGATGTCACCTCTGAAGTCAACATAGTCAATCCTTTTGCCTTGGAAACAACAATACTTGATAATGATGGAAGAGAGACCAAGAAATCTTACATCAATGGAGGCTTTGCTATAGATAAGTCTGACACCATATCCTTCACACAGACATCTCAGTTCTAAAGCCAGTAGCTTTCAGGTAAAACAGGAGCACTAAAGTACGTGGCCATATGCAATATCTCAAAAAGGTTAAAGGATAATTGAGAATGAATTACGTCTCACTAGCTTTTGATTTACTACACAGATTCTGATTAACCTTCCAGTTCTGTCCCCTTCTCATCATCTCTCTCAACAGTTTGAACTCACCACTCTTAGTACGTGCTGATAGGTTGAAGAAAAAGACAGTTGTACAATACTTTTTTTTTTTTTTTTAAGAATATACATTTTTGCTGAGGCTATGAAATGCCTCTTTGGAATCAGCATGCTCATAAGTGGGTATCTTAGCTGGGACAGCCAAATGTGTTTTACTCAGGAGTAGCACAACATTTCACACCTTACCACATCACAAAGCACCTATATGAAATACCTTTTAACATCCTTGCCTTCTAAACAGGTCGCACTGTACTTGACACCTCCTGTAACTTGATCATTTGCCAAATTGCTAATTTCTGCAGCTGAGGGGATACTACTTGCGTGATTCAGGAAAAAACAGACCAGAAGGGCCTTGAAATAAGTACATTTTACTGTGAACAGAGTTTAGTTTTCTTTAATTATGAAATAATTAGGCATGGAAGAATTTCTAGTATTTATGTAGCTAAGTTTCCCCATGCCTTTCATGTGAGTGCCAACTGCTGGGATTGGCCTTCAGATGTGAAATAAGTTGCTACAAGTTTGCTCTTCCGGCATTTGAAGAGCTTTTGTAAAGTGATATTTCACCTATTTAGGTCCACTTGGATGGCCTCTTAGTACATTTCCATCAGAAAGAGAAAAAAGAACGTTTTCTGTTGTTCACCTTTGATTCTAACCAAATAATAGTCAGCTCAAAAGAAGCATAGGTCATGAAGATGAAAATGCACAGTGCAAATTCTAAACCTTTCCTTCTTGGAATAAAACCAGATATATTATCAAGATATATAGAAATCGGACTGTTTTTCTAGAAAGAAGCCGCTCTGACTAAACCTTTTACCCAGACCGGTTGGTTTTTTTGGCTCCTTCGTTTAGTTTGCGAGTTGAACATGCAAGTTTATAGCTGCAACACTACTACAGTGCCAATATGATATACCTTATGAACTGTATCTTATGAACCATTTCTGGACCCAGAAATTCATGTCCTCGGGTGGCTTGCTATAGAATAAGAAGCACCGAGAACCTCCTCATAAGAAATCTCCATTTTCTAAAACATTTTATACAAGATTTCCATGGTGCAAAAACCACTCTCTCAAGGGAGGAGTTGCTGTAACAATTTTTTCTTTTTTGCCTTGCACATTGAAGTAGTTAGCCATTTTATATATAAAGTAAACTGAAATTCATATACAGTTCTTTGTTTGTAAATAAGCTTGTGGTAAACATAATATCTGACTCATATGCTAACAAAAAAACCCCTCCAAGTTCCTGCAGTGTTATATACTCGATTCAGTCCTACACTTTTGTATTGAAACAAACCAGAAGCGTGCCAAAGAGAACTGATTATTTAAACTAAAAATAATTTACTGTAGATTTTGATAAATTGCACCTTAAATTAATGAGACATAATACTGTATTTAAATTAAACATCGTAAATTGTATGGAAATGTTAATCTAAGTATTGGTATGTTTATACAAAATAAAGAAAATGTACCGATTAAGTAAATCAATCTTTCACCTTTGCAGAAACAGTATGAGACAGTCTTTATTTGTGCAGCTTTGCATATGGGAGGAAAAAGCCTACCAGTTTCCATGACTAGCCTATAGTCTACGCTTTGTCTTTAACTAGCTTTTTAAGTCACCCTTTTATGATCACCTCATTATGTAGTCACCCTGTTAATGACGTACTGTGAACAGTGTTCCTAATGTGTTAAAAATAAATAATTTCTCTCTTAACTCGTTTTAGCCTACTATCCTCTCCTTACTGTAGAGTATTGAGTTCCTTTAGCTATAGAAAGAAAACCAAACCCTATTGAATTCAGGATTTATGTTATCTTCACTAGTGACTCAGCTGTAACTTTGGCAAGAATTACACTTTTCTACCACTAAAATAACTCCTTAAGAGAAGAGTGCTGAGATTGCAAGAAAGCCCTCTTAACTACATATAATCTGGACTGGGAGTATGCTATTAAATACACACGAAGCAGGAGATTGTTTATCTATTAGTTTTTTATGTGGATCAATTCAGCTAAGCAGAGGTTGACAGTGCTGTTTTGCCATCCACTCACCACCAAGAGACCAAACCATATGCTGAAGATACTGTTAAGACCAAGGATGCTCTTTTTGACACAGTATTCCAAGTATGTACCTTCTGTATATGTGGAAACACCGTGCGTGGGCATTGTGTCCTCTTCTCCATAGCGTCCTGATCTGGAAGCTTTGGAGAGTGGTGGACAGTCTCCCATCAGACAAGCACCAGCAGGTGCACCTCCTAGTTGTGGGGGGACACGCAGACATCTGGGCCCCCTCCTGGTTCTGGGAGGCCATCTGAACATCTGGGTCCCCTCAGGGTTGTGAAGGGCACCCCAAAATCTGGATCCCTTTGGGGAGCTGCCCAGACAGTTGTGTCCCCTCCTGGTTGTGGTTGGCACCCCATACATCTGGTTCCTTTGGGGTTTTGGGGTGCCACCTGCCCCCCATCTCTAGGAGCCCAAAGAAGGAAGAGCAGCCAGCGGACACCCCCGCATCCAGCTGCCTTGGTCTCCTCAGCACTGTGGGACTGTCCAGAGGTCCCCAACTCAGGCCGTGTGTCCGTGTGGGTGTGTCCCTGTGCCTGATACTGAAGCCCCTCGAGTTCCAGGAGCATGCTCTCTGCTCAGCCCCCAGTTCCTGACCCATTGGTGACTCACAGCACTCTGTGTAGCTGCATCACTGCCCTCAACTGCGCTGTACAGGGGCACCCCAAGGTGGGGCAACACTTGAAGGGATGGAGGAGGTTGGACTAACACTGTCCCCTCCAGCCCAAGATGGAATGTGGATGAACAGCAAGGGGAGCAAGGGAATTTTTGGGTCCCTAACCTCATGTTCTCCCCCCGAAGGTGGGGGGACTGAAGAACTAGGGGGTGATCAGGGAAGACCCCTACAGCCAGGAGGTCCTGACCCACCATGGCTGGAAGCACAGGACTCGATGATCTCTAAAAGTCCCCTCCGATCCGATGTGTTCCATGATTCCATAGCTCTGTTACAACCCGCTGCCAGGGCCAGGTGTTACCTGGCAACAAGAGACAGCACAAACACAGGCACATGCCTGTGGCTGGGGCTCAGAAAGGCAGAGGAGGAGGAGGAGAAGGAGGAAGGGGGCTGCTGGCTGCCCATACTTCTAACTTGCTGGGTTCCCTCTGAGCACAAACGCTCCCATTCACCCAGGACAGGTGCTGTGTTTTGGGGCAGGGCACAAGCCATGGCCTCAGTCAGTCTGGTGCAGCTGCTGGATGATGCCATCGGGACACCTGAGGTAAACGTCAACTTAGAGGCCCTCCGCAAACTGCTGAAGCTCATGCTGGATCACCTGAGGCTGCTGGGCATGCAAGATGTGCTCCCCTCGGCTGTGGAGGAGACCCAGCCTGCCAGATCACACCCTGGCCTGCAGAAGGAGGGCAGGACTGAGGCCAGAGCCCAGGACATGGGGCAGCAGCCCCAGGAGCCAGGGGAGCAGCTGTCTAGGAAGGACCTGCTGCAGGGGACCAAGAGTGGCCCTCCAGTCACCTCCATGGCCACCAACATGGAGAAGACTGAAGCCAAAGAGAGTGGCATCTCTGATGCAGAGGCTCCTCCCAGCCCCCGGAGTGCTCCTCTTAAGATACCCCCATCCTCCTCTGAGGTCTGTGCACTTATACCAAAGTTTTATTGAAGCCCAAGCTCACAGCGGCACTTGGGGTTTCACTGTGGGAAAGGGGGTTCTTGGGAGGAAGAGCTGGGGATGAAACACTTCTCTGGGTGCTTTGGATCCTCTTCATGCAGAGTCTGTCTCTACTGACGCAGGCTGTGCCATTAGCTCCCCAGGGCAGGGGCGGGAGCTCTCGGGGAGCTTTCGCCTGGGGCTCACCTGCCACCCGTCTCTCCTAGGCCACAGCTCTATCTCAGGATCTCTATGAGGATATGGCTGGGATGAAGGCCACACAGTCCCGCATGGGAGAGGAAATCCAGAGGATCAAGGAGGCACTTGGCCAGGTGAGCTACCACCATCAGCAAGGTGTGGGTCCGAGGCGGCAGCCAGTGCCCTTGCCTCTACGTGCTAGAGGTTCAGCACCCCTGGATCTGGCCCTGCCAGATGAGTGCTGCTCACAGTGCCTGGCTACCAGGCTTGGCCAGACCCTGTGCTACCCCCCACATGGAGAACATGGCAGGAATGAAGGTCCTGCAGGTACCCAGGGACCCTCTCCTGGGGCTCAACCTCACCACCTCCCTCTCCTAGGCCACAGATCTCTGCGAGGATCTCCGCAAAGAGGTCGATGAAATGAAGGCCACACAGTCCCACATGGAAGAAGACATCCAGATGATCCAGAAAGCTCTTGGCCAGGTGAACTGCTGCCAGTGCAGGAGGGAGAGAGCTGGGTCCCCACACCCTCCCTGCCCCTCACCATCTTGCCCTGCCATCCCTGGCCTGTGGCCCTGGGTATTGCCCAGCATGAAGGGCATCAGGAGGGAAGAGAGGAAAGGATCCACCAGGAGCCCCCCAACTCTGCCTGCAGGTCAGGACAGTGGTAGAGGTCACTGCCTGCCTTAGCCAAAGGGATCTTGAGGCTCTTTGAACTAAACAGCCCTGAAAAAGGGGAACATGGGTGCTGGGAATGAGAGAAGGTGAGGATGCACCAGTGCAGGGCAACCAGAGCTGCCAAGGGTCCCTCTGGCTTGTGCACAAGATCAATTGTGGATGCTCCTGGGTCCTGACTGCTGCCTATCTTCTCATCCCACTCCAGCAGAACCTCCACGATCCTGCTGGCCATCCACTGTCCCTCCATGACCAGTCTGCCTCTACCAAGCCCCACATTTCAGACATGGAAACCCTGGGGTCAGGACCTGATACCCAGAGCACCACCCCAGGGATACAGACAGGGACCCCCAGTGCCCAAAGTGGCACCACCGGGACACAGCCTGGATCCCAAGCAGGTCACCCAGCAGTGGAGAGAATCACCAGAGACCTGTGTGAGCTCCAAGGCCAGGTCACCTCCCTGCAGGGCCTGGCCAGTGACCTGCAGGGCCTGGCCAGTGACCTGCAGGGCGAGAAGGAGAAGGTGAGCCTGTGGCAGTCCCTGAGAGGGCTGCAGGGATGCCAGGGGGAGTTGGCAGGGAGGAGGCAGACAAAGGACCCTCATGCTGGGAGAACATAAGGTCTGTGCTCTGACTCTGCCAACACCACCCTTCCCAGATCAGGCAGCTGGAGGATGCCCTCGGAAAGCAACATGTGGCTGATGGCAGAGACGAGATCTCCCAGCTGGAGTAAGAGGATGGGAGAGGGCTTTGTATCCTGTGGGGCTGCAAGGGAGCCTGGAAGGTGGCCAGGAGTATCCGGTTTGGGCGGTGAGGGACACCCTCCAAATGGCCGTGGGGAAACTCAACCTACTTGTGCACTCATCTCACTGGCCAGGCCTGCTCTGCAGGAGGTTAAACAGGAGCAGAAGGAGCTGAGAGAGGAGCAGAAGGAGCTGAGAGAGGAGCAGAAGATTACCAAGGCCACACTGAAGCAGCTGGTAACAGCCAACCAACTTCAGGAGAAGGTGAGGTCCAGCAGGAGCACTCCCACTGTTGTCCCAAACAACAGGGTGCTCCTTGTGGGGTTCCTGGCTGCATCCCCTGCCTGGCTGGGGCTATTGAGCCACCATGGCATGCAGGTCTGCTGGCTGCATCCATCCTACCTCCCCTTCCTGCAGCTGGATGAGCTGAGGGCAATGGTGGGGAGTGTAGAGCAGAAGCAGGCAAAGGCAGCAAGCCCTGACCAGAGCTCAGACACCAAGGTGCTGAAGAAGCTCCTACACGACTATGAGATACTCCGTGAGCGGGTGGACTCCTTGGTGCCACAGCAGGAGCAGAGGTCACTGCCACAGAAGAGCCAGGTGGGCAAATGGCAGCATGGGGGGTTTGGGAGGGTGTGTCAGGACCCTCGTATCAGGTCGTTCACTGTAATGTGGGGCAGCCCCTCGCTGTCCCCCAAACTGATTTGGACAAGTCAGCAGCATGGAAGTCAGCAGGAAACTAAAGCCTTGATACAAATGTTGTGCTGGCACTGAGGGCTTGTGGCACTGGCTGAGTACCCTAAATCTGTCTCTGTGGGGCAGCCAGACACCACTGGCATGGCATCATCTTGTCGTCTTCCTCCCTGCAGCAGGATGAGGAGCTGCTGAAGAGCATCCAGGCCACAGTTGTGCGGGTGGAAGGGGACTGTGAGCAGCTTGGCTATGTCACAGGAAGCCTCCGGGATGACCATCGCCAGCAGCAGAAAGATATTGAGGTGGGTGGCTGAACCCCCTGCAGGGTTGGAGTATCCCCCAGGCACACCCTAGCCTGGGAACCACCAGAGATCTGATCCCCTGCCCACCTGCTTGCAGCACTCTGTGGATTCAAAGGGCCTTTCCCAGAGGTTTTTGGGTAGCAAAGAGCATGGGATGCTTGGCTGGCCAAAAGGTAGCTCTTATCCCTGCTGCAGTGTCATGGAATGCTTTCTGTATTGGAAGGCTCTGTTCCGGTCCCTGGAGAGTCTGGAGAAGAAAGCAGACAAGGAGGACCTGCTGCTGCTGGTACAGTCTTGAGGGGCCTGTCACCAACCAAGGAGTCTCAGGCAGGATGACAAATGCCCCTTGTCCTTTGGGCACTCAGTGGCAAAACTGGCTTTGGTATGGGGGGAGGGTGTATTTCCAGACTGGCTGCAGATCCCTTCCCAGGTCCCTCTATCTCCTCTCTCTCCCTGGGTCCCTTCAGCTGGTGGGATCGACCCCACGGGGGTGATGGGGTGAGCAGGCCATGCATCCCTGAAAGGGGCACAGTGTCCCTGCAGGAGCAGTTTTACCTCTGTCCCCAGCGGACACTGGCCCTGCCTGTTGAATCCCTGCCCTGTCCCCACCACTGTCCTGCCTTTCCTCCCTGGTAGAAAGAGGATAAAGCCTCCCTGGGCAGCAAAGTCAATTGCACCCAATTTGAGGCAAGCATGGAGAGTCTGGAGGAGAGGATGCGGGAGATGCTGAAACGAGTGTTGAGCCAGGAGCAGCACGGGCAGGAGGTCCACCAGCAGCTCCGTGGTGCACTGGACTCCAAGGTACAGGGTGCCTTGTCCCCACTGCACAAAACTGGCTCCTTGGGGATTTTGAAGCCCAAAGCAGCATCCCTCTCAGGATCCCCATCTTGGCTTTTGCCTGAGGGGGGATCCTCAGGCAGGATGCTCCACGTTCCATCCTGGGGCAGCTGGCTGAGGATGTGCATCTGTCCACAGCTGGATCGCCTAGAGCTGGGACCTTTCCAGAAGCAGCTGGAGGAGACCTGGGGAAGGATGATCAAGGAGCTCAAGGATGAGATGTCAGTCACTGCAGATGATGCTGCAGGAATTAAACAGTGAGTGCGATGGGCATGGTGTTCGCTTTGAGGACAGCACTGGCCTCGTTTCCTCCAGCTATTCCAGCCAGTGCCCATGTGGTACCCTGGCATCGGACAAGAATAGCCAGCGAACCACAGGGATGGTGACAAAGCATGATGACTCTGCATTCTCCATCCACCAGTAGCATGTTCGCCACATCAAAGGAGGTACCAGGAGGGGCATCTGCAAAATGGAGCGCTCCAAACCAAAACTGGGATGTGGGTGCAGAGGTGCAAGGATAGGGGACAGCAGGTCATTCTTGCAGGCAGGAGCACAACATATGGCACCACAGGGCTGGGTCATAACCCGCCCTCCTGGCCAGGCACAGGGCAGGTCATGAGTCCTGACAAGACAGTGACACTGGGCTTCAGATAGCAGCATGGGCACCTGTGTGCTGCCTCTCACATCCCTCCCTACCTACCCTGGGCAGCTACAAAGTTCAGAGGTGCCAGCATTGCTTGTCTCTTTTTTCTTCGGTGGGGGGAAATTAGGCTCAACACCCTGCAGTTCCCCATGCAAACACTGTGAATCCTTGCAGCGACATGCCTGGCACCTGCTGCTGCCTGTGAGCTCACCTGTGCCCAGCACCTGCTGCTGCCAGTGTGCAGGCAGCACTGCGGCCTTGCCAGGAGCTCACCAAACTCCTTCCCCCCTTAGGCAGCTGCTGGTCCCTTACAAGTGCCTGTCCTGCGACCGGGACCTCAACATGCAGGTGCCTGGCCCGTGAGTAGCACCCAGCACTGGTGTATCGGGGGGCTGCAGGGGTGGGACGGGGGGGTCGGGTGCCAACAGTGCCCAGTGTCAGGCATGGGGGTTAGGGTGTCTGCCTTGGGATCTGACTCTGCTGAGGCCCCTTCACAGCCCTGTCTGTTAGCCGGGAATGGGAACCCCTCCCGAAACCTCTCCCTGAGAGCAGCAGGCAGGGGAATGCTGTGCGCTACAAGCCTATGGGTTTTGGGGTGCTGTCCCAAGCTGAGATGGCTCATTTGTCCCCATCACCCACCCATGGCTCTTGTCTTCCCCAGGCACATTGACACACTCCCGTTCTATCCGCCAATGCCCATCAGCCACGCTGCACACCCCACTACCATCATCACAGAGGAGCGAGCACAACAGCATGGTTACAGGTAGGGCACATGGGGACCCATCCCTGAGCCCTGGGGTGCAGGATAGTCATACCCTGGCGGAGGTAGAGGGAGTCAGGGGGCCTGGGTGGGGCAGGGAAGCAAACGGGGCCACAGAGGGCCAGCTGTCCTTGCCCCAGTTCTCGAGGGTTTTAGAGCTCCTGCTGCACTGCCTCATCCAGCCCTGGTCTCAGTGGCACTAGTGCCACATGTCATCAGTTGTATCTGATCTCAGCCTGGCCTCAGGCTTGGTGGGGGGTTGATTCAGCACAGTGGGACAGGCATGGGTCTCCTGCAGCAGTTGTAGGGGAGTCGGGAGGGACATGCCCCACTGGGGCACTGTGGGATGAAGCTCAGGGTACCACAGAGCTGGGCACTGATGATTCCTGTACCCTGGCCCCCAGGAAGCTGCCCAATGGCAGGTCCCACCTCAAGATGCAGAGTGACAGGGGCCAGTACACATCCAATGCACAGCTCAAGGATGCCCTGTGGCTCTCCAAAAAGGTAGGGATGGCAAAGGGAAGGATACATCAGGGAGCACCGAGGCTGGGAGGGAGATGCTGAGCATCTGTGGGGATTCGTGCCTCAGTTTCCTCAGGGAAAGCTGCATGGGGAAGGTTACTTGGGGATGCTGAATTGGGCTCAACATTGCAGCCAGCCACTCTCTCCTTCCCAGCCTGGTGTGACCGAGCTGCTGGGCACAGATGGCTGCATCAATCACAGACAGGAGCACAGGCCTAAAGTGGCAGTGAGGGCACAGGACAAGCTGGGTATGGCCCTGTAGGGCACTGGGGAAGGGGGGAGTGAGTTCCAGCTGTTTGCCAGCAGTGGGTGAGCAGGGCTCTGTGTGCATGGCTGAGCAGGTGGAACTGTGGTCTGAGGTGGGCTGAGGAGGGGCGGACACAGGATAGATGGGGAGAACTGGTGGATGCGGGTGTTTGAGCTGGAGACCAGTGTGGGGATGGCCCTGGCCAGTGTGGGACAACAGCCTATCTTCTGGAGAGCAGGGGCCAGCACTCTGTCCCGCAGGGTCTCTGGCCAGGCAGGTACCCCTGCTGCCTGTCCTGTCCTGGGCTGGCAGAGCTACCCCCAGCTAGGGCTGCCCCTGGGCTGCAGGGGGGCTCATCCCTGTCCCTACCACCCTACTAGAGCACCGACCAGCCTCTGACCCCCGCCACTGACCCCGGGCACCATGGCATTTGCTGCAAATCCAGGTTCCCCAGATGAAGCACCTGGACAGCCAGCACCAGGGCTGGGACAGCTGCCCAAAGAAAAGGGATTTCTTTCAAAGTTAATAAAAAGTTTAACCAATTGTTTTTTTGAATTTTCTAAGCAAGATTGATTTCAAAACTACCCTCTCACCTCCTGCCTCAGAGCCACCACCGCAAAGCTGGCCAGGTACCTCAGGGAATGGCAAAGGTTCAGTGGTGGCAGGACCAGGGGAGCATGGGGGGCACCCCCCAGGCTGGGTGGTGTGAGAGAAATAGGAGTGTACCCCCAGAATGAAGGCAGGGGAAGGAGTGGGGCCAGGGGATGTCCCCGAGCCAGGTGGAGGGTCTGGGCCTACCCCCCAACCCATGGGATGTGGGGGACAAGAGGTGGAGTCCTTGGGGTGCTGGTTGCCCCACACGTGGGTGCTGGTGCAGCAGGCTCAGGGTGCCCCTGCAGCAGAACTGCTCTTTGGCAGGGCTGGGGGTGGGTGGCAGCCCGAGCAGCGCTGCTCCCTCTCCCACCCCGGACCCAGGGGGGCTTTGACATTATCCTCAAGCCCTGGGAATGTAGTGAACAGGTGGGACCCCAGCAGAGGGTGCTCAGAGCCCCGGGATTCCTGTGGAAGGTGAACCACTGTCCTCACCATCCTTTGCCATTTGCGCTGTCCCTGGTGTCCCCTCTGTCCCCACAGGTGACCATGACCGTGCAGCAGGTACAGCAGTTCCTACACCACTCATCCCTCACAGGTCCTCAAGGTGCCCAGTGACATCATTCTCATCTGTGTCATATTCCCTGGCTCTGTGGGGACCCCTCAACTCCACCTTGGAGTGCTTCCCCCAGGTGGGGACCTTCAGGGGGATGGGGACCATCGGGGTGGGGACATCCAGGGTGATTGATCTGTGGGGACAGGGACGTCAGGGGTGTTGGGGTCCTTGGAATATTGGGGACAACCATGGGAGTTTGGGGACAGCTATGTGGTCAAAGACCTCTAGTGCTGGTTTGGGAGTTTGGGAAACTAGGGCATTAGGGGACATGCACGGTTGCAGGTTTGGGACTCTGTCTGTCCCACCAAGTCACAGTGCTCAGCACCCAGCAGGCTCAGCTGTGGGCACCCAAGGGGGACAGAGGCAATGCCTCTCTCCTCACAACCCTACATACTGGTGACCACCCACTGCCTGGTGAGAATGGGTGGGGTCGATGGGTGGGTGGTCCCCTGGAACCATAGGGTGTCCTTGCAAGGGAGGACATGGTGCTGGGCAGGGGTCCCTGGGCCATATCCAGGCAGTCATCATTGCTGCCACTGTCCACCCCAACACCATCAGGACAGCGTGCTGGGAAGTCAGGCTGAGGAGGGGCGGGACTAGGGGTGCTGGGAGGTTGAACGTGCTGGAGGAGGATGGGGACATCTTACCCTGCTGCAGGGGAGCAGGATGCTGTGGGATGAGGATACCTTGGAATTTGAAATGACTGAGAGCCCAGGGCTGGATGCCTGCTGCCACATGCTGGAGGATAAGTCCAAGACTGGCTGGCAGGTTCAGATCTGCTTCTGGAAGACAGTGGATATTTACTCCAGAAACTTTACTGCTGGGACATTTGTGGCAGCAGCATTTCCAGCACCATTCTGGTTCTTTCTCTGGTTTCTCCTATATTGGATGCAGTTGGTGATGCCTTAAAGTTTTTTGATTTTTTGATTTTTTAATTTTTATAGATTTTTAGAAGTAGTTATGTAGTGGATGTAGATTTTAATGTATCGGTATTTCTAGTAGAAGTAACTACAGCAGCATATAACTCAGGTATCATTTTCACACTGAGGTCTCTACCAGCATAATTAACATGCATTCTTTTGCTGTCTCACGGTATTACATCTCTTACCAATATTTTCCAGTAAAAGTAACGGCAGTAGCTTAACGGTTGCACATACCAAACCCCGCCCCATATCAATCCCTCAAAATTCTGTTAGCTATTTAGTCTCCTTATCAAGGTAGAATTGTAGAAAAACACCTTAAGGCTTGCACCAGAAGATGTAAACATAGGCATAACAACCTTCAAGCCCGGACCTTTGGAGGGCCTCCAAGGACTCAACGTGCGGAGAGGAGGATGAAGGTTATGACAGAAGGGTCCCAAACTCCCCCAGACTCAATTCCCGAGGGGGTGTGCCAAGGGGCAGAGTGAGGTGGAACTGGGGGGTGGGCGAGCAGGGATTGGTTGGACATCATTATAAAATTATAGAACCTGTATCCAAATGCGCGCGTGGTGGTTTGTATTCCTGGGGCCTGGGGGCTCATTAAAACTTCTGCTCTTCTTATCTCATCTCCAACCTAAATTGGCCTGGAGTCTTTTTTCCTCCTCGGTCTTTTATGCAATTGTCCTAGTTAGAACAGCTGGGACCAATTCATCACTGGATGGGTGTAGACCAGGACTGTGTATTCTATGGCCTTCCATGCCATTTCCCAGAAACTGTTGTCAGTAGAGGCCTGCCAGGTAGGAAGATGTTCTTGTCCTCATACCCTTTTATGGAATTCCCTGCTCTGAGGGGAGGACTGAGCATCCTCATACCATTTTATGGAATTCCCTGCTCTGAGGGAAGGACTGAGCATTCCTGCCTGAACTGGAGAATATATAAACTTGGAGTTTCAGAACCTTTTTACCACTCGTGGGATCCAGAGGAAGACTGCAGCTCACCCCTCTCAACCAGACTGCAGCTCATTGCTCTCAACTGGACTGCAACCACTACTTTTGATCAGACTGCAACAACTCTCCCACCAGCAGGTTTTTTCCCCTCTCCCTCTACTTTGGACTCGGGGGAGGGCGAGAAACACCACTTTGGTCATGCCCCAGGGTGCTGGGTTATACATTTGGGTTTTGTGGGTTAAAACCAAATTGCTTGTCTGTGTAATCATACTTATTGTGTTATTTTATTAAACTGTTATTCTGACTTATAATCTCTCTTTTGAGTTGAGTTCATTTCCCCTGCTGGTTAACTTTTAAAACAGCACAGCAATATTGGCTTTGCAGCAGTGTTATTTTTCCCCAATTTCATTTGAACCTATTGCCTCCAGAACTTCTCTGAAAACTTCATATCTTTTTCTGAATTTGCATCAGCCAAAATCTTAGTCATCAAAACCTCCTCTCCACACTTAACAGAAGTCCTTCTTTCCATGGTTAAGCCCTGAGAAGCCAGGGCTCAACTGTGCTCTGCACGGGATGACATCTCCTCTCCATATAGTTCTGGCTGCAGGGCACCTCCAGGAGGGAGGACAGACTTTCCAGCATCCATCCCCTGGTTCCATCCTGTAGGAAGACTACTGCAGCTTCTGTAAGCAAAAGGACATGGGGCCAGGCTCCCCAGCCTTCTCAGGGCCCCTGACAGGATCATCCTGGCTTCTCCAGGTTCCCAGGAGGGTCGCATTGGAGGATGGGAGGCCAGCTGGAAATCTGTGGGTAGAGAGCTACTGGGGTGGGGAGCCACAGCAGCAGCTGGAGAGGAGATGTGAGAGCAGGATAAGGCATGGTGCTGTGGCCCCATGGGGTCCATGATTTCCACTCTCAAACCAGCAGGAGTGAGCTGGAGCATCTCCGAGTGGTCTGGGAGCCAAAGTGCTCCTTCCTGACCTCTTCTCTTGGGACATTGCATTTACAGTGGGAATGCAGTGTGAATCTGGTCTCTACAGTGGGCTTGAACATCCTTTAATCTGTTAATGTCTTCCTGCTTCTTGGCACCATGATTTTATGGCAACATCAACCACTGCCTGTGAAGCATAGGCGTCAGGATAAAGAAGTTCATTCTTTTCCTGGACTGACTGTTGAGGACAGAGATACGACCATCATGAGCCTAGCCCTGATGCAGAAAACATGTACAGTGGGAGCAGAGGGTTATGGAGCTGGGGATGAGGCCACTTCAACATGGGCAGGTCATCCATCCCTGACCTGCAATCCTGCATGTCATCTGAGTTCCTTGGGGGTCCTTGATGTTCCTGGGTCCCCAGCCAGACCCTAGAGGTCCTTGTGCCTATGTATGTCCCCATCCACCCTGTCCTGTAATTGTCCTCAACCCACCCATAGTTGTCTCAATCCCCCCCAGGTGTCTTTATCCTCACAGATCAACCCCCCCGGGCATCCCCACCCAGATCGTTCCCACGCCCTTGGCAGTCCCTACCCCTCTGAAGGTCCCCACCTGGGGGCAGCACCACAGGGTGTGGCTGAGGGACCCCAGAGGACCAGGGAATATGACACAGATGAGAATGACGTCACTGGGCACCTTGAGGACCTGCGAGGGATGAGTGGTGTAGGAACTGCTGTACCTGCTGCACAGTCACGGTTACCTGGGGGGACAGAGGGGAGGGACATAGGGATAGAGCAGATGGCAGGGATGGTGAGGACAGTGGTGACAGTGGGGTCAGCACTGCACCTTCCACGGGAATCCCGGGGGCTCTGAGCACCCTCTGCTGGGGTCCCACCTGTTCACTACATTCCCAGGGCTTGAGGATGATGTCAAAGCCCCCCTGGGTCCGGGGTGGGAGAGGGAGCAGCGCTGCTCGGGCTGCCACCCACCCCCAGCCCTGCCAAAGAGCAGTTCTGCTGCAGGGGCACCCTGAGCCTGCTGCACCAGCACCCACGTGTGGGGCAACCAGCACCCCAAGGACTCCACCTCTTGTCCCCCACATCCCATGGGTTGGGGGGTAGGCCCAGACCCTCCACCTGGCTCGGGGACATCCCCTGGCCCCACTCCTTCCCCTGCCTTCATTCTGGGGGTACACTCCTATTTCTCTCACACCACCCAGCCTGGGGTGTGCCCCGCATGCTCCCCTGGTCCTGCCACCACTGAACCTTCGCCCTTCCCCATGTCACCCTTCCATGCTGCTAACTTGTCCAAGTCAATTTGGGGGACAGCAATGGTTTATGGCCCATTCTAATGACATGACTGCTGTTTGGCCCTGCTTCTCATGACCGTGTAGTGGTGCCAGTTGTGCTTCATTGGAAAGGAGGAAATTGGCATGATAAAAAGCATTACCACACTTCCACAGGATGTGCTTCTTATCAGCCTTCTACCTCACCTGGCTTGAAAACACTTTAAGACATCAATCCCCAGTTATGAGGGACACAATAAATCGCCAAGTTTAACAAGATTCTTTATTCAGTCTATCACAATTTCTCCTTTTTTCAGTTTTCTGGGGTTTGGTGTGTTTTCATGTGGAAGATTTGGTGTGCTCCTTCACCAGATCTCATGCTGCCATGGGGGAAGTTCGGGTCTAAAGCATGTCTGAGAAATTACTCTACAGAATAAAAGGCAAAAAACCCTAAAACCCCACAATTCAAATTTCTTTTGCTCAGCCCAGCTACCAGCTTCATTCATGCTGCCCAAGCCCTATAATGCACTATAGGGTCTCATCCCCTATATTCAGCTGTTAAAAAAGACTCTTTTTAGCTTAAATAAACTATCAGATGTGGCTTTTTGCAGGGGATTTTGGACAATGAGGGAACCTGGGGGGGAGAAACATTATGCTATGCTTCATTTTGGGGAGAAAAACCTCTTTTCTGAGCAGATGAAGTTATGAAATGGAAAAAATGAAACAAAATAATGACATTTTATTACAATAAATTAAATAAGAGGGGGAAAGGCCAGTGGAGGGGGAAACTGGGCAAACTGGTGACACTTGGACAGATTTATGCCCCTCCCCCCAAGCAGCATCTGGGTTAATTCTGGGAGGGTTTAGGGATACTTTTGGACCTGTTTCCTGCACATCTCCACTTCTTATTTTCACTTAGGAAGTGACAGTTTTCTCAAAAACAAAGGGGATGGTGGTTTAACAGCACTTTCTCCTGGAGGCAGCAGTGCCCACCTTTTCTTAACCAGTTCATCCCTAAGTTGGGAATTTCTTCCCTGTGAGCACCACTTCAAGGTGGAAAATCACCATTGGCTGCTCCTTTGGGAAAAAGGCCCAAAATGGAGCAAACCTCCCCAAAAGCAGAAGATAAAAACCCTGACACCTCCCCGGTTTGCATTGGAGCTGTATTTTGGGGCAAAATATACACAAATTGGTGTCCTCTAGGTATTACGAGCTGCTCATTTTAGCGCCTTTTGAGTCCTGTTTTTATAAGCACCTGCCAAAACCTGCCAATTACTAACCTGAATGGTTGTAAACCCATGCCCATAATTCTGCCTTTTTTCAGTTAAAACGGACCCCAGTGAGGAGCAGGGGAGGTTTCATGTCCCCACTCTCATGGAGGACCTGCAGTCTCACTCAGGTTTGCTCCTCAGTGCCTGCCACACTTCCCTTGGGTGCACTGTTCCAACTCCAGTCTGAATCCTGAGGGTGTTAGTGGGAGAGGGGCAGCATGGGGAGAAGCAGAAGGCAATGGATAAAAAAACCCCCAAGAACGCTCGTTCTCAACCCCCAAACCTCCTGAAACACATCCACCTCCCACCCTGGCCTCCAGCTTTGTGGGAAAAAAAAACCTTCAGCTACTCCCCAAAGTCTCTTTCTGTGGGCTGCTACGAGGTGTCTCTGTCACTGGGGAGGGTTTCAGGGGCTGCAGTGGCGGCTCTGTGGGAGGGCTGTAAGGTGCATCTGCTGGCTCTGCTCGAGGAGTGGGGGCTATGCACCCTCCCTGCCCAAGGATCTGCCATTGGAACTGCTGTTGGGATGCTGGTGAGCTGCCTTTGGGTGAAAAGAGACTGATTCTGACCACCCTCTCCCCCCCTCCCACGCTGGAGAGCCATCTCTGGACCTGCTGAGCTATGCAGAAGGGTAGATTTTTTTGTTGTTTATGTTTCGTTATTTTTTACGTAATTTTAAATTAAATATCCATTAAGCTATTCACATGAAAATTGGATAAAATGGAGTGTTGGAAGCTCATCTTTCGGAGCAGGATGCTGCAAAGAAGCACTTTGATTTACACACTGCTGGGCCTTGTATTTTAAGGAAGACAGCAGCCAGGACCAACCTCACCATGAACCAAACAGGGAAACAACTAATTATACAACTGACCAGGACTGCAATTTGGGTTTAGTGGTGACCTGTGGGTTTGTCAAGGCAGTTATTTAAAATTAGGGCCCCGAAGATAAAAGCAGCTGCCTTCCCTGCTGCCTTTCCTTGTGGTTTCTCCTCTTCCTCAGTCTGATGTCAAGAATGTCTGTGGATGGGGAGGCAAGTCTGGCAGCGAAGGTGGAGCGATAGAGGCTGTAAGAGGCAGAGACCTGCCCAGTCCTGCCTGTGCTTGCTGATAACAGGTCTCTATCACATGGTTTAACCCTAGTAACAACTTTCTGCTGCCTCAAGATACAAGTTTGTTTATTTTTTCCCCTTCTATTCAACTTGTTGGCAGTGCAATGGGAGATAAAATCCTGTTTGTGGCCTCTCTCCCTGCTCACATTGTGGCAGTGGCACAACCATGAACCGTAGTGATCCCAGGAGGCACAAGAGATGGTTTTAGCCCACTTCCCTTAAATTCTTTGCAAATCCTAAGCAGAAATGTTTCCACTTGCAAATTCTTATTGCGAGGCATCCAGAAGCAAAGCCTCAAAGTGAGCTTTCCAAAAATTTTTAGGCATGTTCTTCTGTGCTGTGGGAAATAAAAATATCTCTGTTCTCCCACTGAGGAGCAAGAGAGTGAAATGTGATTAATGTTGTTAAATTAGGTGTTATAAGGAAAATGAAATGGGTCGGGGGGGGGAGTTGGAGCTGTTTATTGAGTGCAGGGTTTGCTGGGGTGGTGGAAGTGTCTGTGCTTGGGAGGTTCATGGTCGGTTTTGGGGGGACTCAGGGGCAGAAGGTGAGCAGAGCTGGCCCCTCACCCAGCCAGAGCAGTGGCCGAAGTCGCTCACCGGCAAAAGTGGCCGGGGGAAAGGCAAAGATTTCGGTCTGGCTGTCAGCATCGCGGAAAGCCACCCGCCCGCCGGCGTAATCCAGAGCCACCTCGATGCGTCGGAGCGTGTAGCTGTGGGGTAGACATGTGGGGCTGGGCCAGGTGAGAGCCTGCAGCTGCCCCAACCACTGCCCCACAGCCCAAACTCCACGTTCAGGGCTGAGACCAAAGCAGCCCTTACGAGACACGAATTCCCGAGCCACCCCCAGTGCCCAGTCGGGACCAGGACGAACCTCCACAGCCCAGCAGTGCCGGCCCCCCACGAAGCCCTGCCGACCCAAAACACAGCGGAGAGACTCAAAACGCTCCTTTCCTGAGGGAAGAGGAGCTGGGGGTGATTCCCGGCGGCCTGCAGTCCGGCCATCTGCTGACACCAGGATTTGGGGGTGAGCTGTGGCTGGATCCAGGGTCACAGTTGCTGGACGGGAGAGAGGTGTTAGTGGGGCTATATGCATCAGGGTTATCAGCTTCAAAAATCACACCAGAGCATCAGCTCCAGGTTCTGCAGCTGAGCCCCAGTTCTGGATGCTGAATCTGAGCATCAGCCTTGAAGCCTGACTCACCTCTCTGGTATCCCCCTGAGTCTTCCTCCAGTGAACAGCCCAAGACGTCTGGAAATAGAAGATGATCCCAGAGATTTTTACCTCTGGATCTGGCTCTGGGGCTGCCCCACATCCACCCATTCCCTGCAGCAAGGAGAAGGCAAGACCACCAGAGCTGGGAGACACAACCCCCTTCATTTGGGGCATCACCTGCCTCCACACATAACTAATGTCCTAATTTAGGTGCCAATTAACCACCAACAGCCCTCTGCATCTCCCACCAGCAGTCTGCTATGCCTTAAGGCTGCTATAAAGAGAATAAATCCCTGATTTTCTTTTAATTAAAGGAGGATTTAAAGTGATGCTTTCACTGTCCAGACAAATTTGGCAACCCTGGGGTTCTCTTTCCTCCCAGTCCCACCCTAGGTTCCCATTTCTACTTCATAAATCCCCTTTTTTGTCAATTTTTCCTCTATAAGCACCTTTAAACTGTGTCACTGCCTCTGCCAGCATGTTGGTTTTCCGGGTAACATCCTCAAGCTCTGCTTCCAGCTCTGGCATCGACGGCAGCAACGGCTGCACCTTCCTCTCTGTGCACCTCAAGGGGGGAAAATTGGGGTGTTTAATGCCAAGAAATCCCAAAATTTCCTTTCCCCACCACTGAAAAACCACAGGGACATCTTTATTTCCCTGGGCAAGGGTCCAGCTCCTGCAAGATGTGATGGCAGATTTCCCTCATCTTCACCAAGTTCTGGATTAACCACCAACCCCCTCCAGCTCAAAAGCAAAAATCTCAGAGGAAAAGAACGCAGGGTGAGGAGGAGATCCCAAAAGTGGAGGATTTTGGCCCAAAACTGGTGTTCCTGGTGATGCTTTTTGGCCCCGGTACCTGCTCAGGGTGGTTTGGGCATCCTGGAGAGGAAGGGAGAGAGATGCTTAGGGCTGTTTTCCTGGGAATAAAAGCCAAGGGGTGGGGGCGAACAGAGGGATTTGTGGGGACAGTTTTGGCTCACCCGTAGCAGATCAACATCCGGTTGCTGGCACTTGGCCTGGAGCTCAGCACGGTGTTGCCGGATCCAGGTTATCTTGGCAGCTTCACCACGTTGCTGTTCCTCCAGCCTCCAGCACAGGCGACGGAACCGGGCAAGGAAACGTGATTCCTGTTCACTCAAAACCCGCCGGAGCTCTTCCAGCATCACCAGCAGCTTCTGCTTCTCAGCACTGACTTGAGTCTAGGGGATGAAGGAGAAGAAGGATGCTGCTGGAGTGGGGAATTAAGCACTTTGGCCCCCACAGTGCACCTTAACTGCAGCAGCACTCACCAGCATCTCCTGTCTTGTCTCCTTTGCTGCCTCGCTGAGACTGGCACATCGCTCGTACTCCTCTTGCAGGTTTTTTAGGGAACCTTCAAACTGCTTCTGCAACCGGGAAAAAGGGGTTTGGGCTCCTGGAGGAGGGGGATAAGGCGGGGCTGGGACCCTGAAAGCACCTGCAATATGGCCAAAGCAGGTGGCCCATTCCTCATCCTCCTCTCCAGCTGCACTGAAGCAGATATGTTCCTGCATATCCATGTTATAACTAATTTTATAGGAATGCTCTATGCATAGTCTCACCTCATCTGTAAAGGTATGTAAATATATACTGATAAATGGGCATTATAGTCCTTCCAGCCAGGCTGGGAAATCCTACCTTTCCAAGTTCTCCTGTAAAAAAGTTGCCACCACCCTTCAGTTCCCATTCCCCCTTTCCCCCCTCCTTGCACACCCAGCCAAGTCCGAACCCCCCTTGGGGACCCCCATTTCTCCTCCACACCCGGAAGCAGAACAGGAATCCTCCATAGCAAAGGCACTGGCTGACAGCAGCAGCTTGAATTCACCAATATTTAGTTTTGGTCCCAAAACTGCCACACTCCTGCCCTGTTTCATACTTAACCCTCAGCAAATTGCAGCATTGCAGCTCAGTTTTGACTTTTGGATGCTCATAGTATTTTTCTCCCGGAAAGATGGAGAAAGGCTTTGCCCCATCTCAAAATACATATTCTGGGGGAAGGGTTTTAAGGGAAACTGGGAGTTTAGCATCTCTCAGGCAGGGAGAGAGTGTCTGAGACGGAGGTTCGCTCACCCTGTACCAGCGAGCGGCCTCTTCGAGGGGCACAGCGGGCTCAGCGCGACGCTCAGCGCAGGCAGCGCAGACGAGGATTCCATCCCGGTGACTAAAAAGAGTGAGGGGTTGTTGGTGCCTCCGGCAAAGCTCCTGCGCCGCCGGCGTGTCCAGCTCCTGGATGGCAGCCACCACGTTGGCCAGCTGCCGGTTGGGACGGAAGCCGCCGTGCGGGAAAGGGACCCGGCACTGCGGACAGGAACCACCGCCGGCGGCATCCACCGAGCAACAATCGAGACAGCGGCGGCAAAAATTGTGGCCGCAGCTGAGGATCATGACAGGGTCGTGGAAGAAGTCCAGGCAGACAGCGCAGGTGGTTTCCTCCTGGAGGTATCTTATGGCACTTCCCGCAGCCATGGTTGTTTTTAAAGGGCACTCGGAGAAGTGCGCACAAAAAGGGGCCTGGCCAGGGTTTTCCTGGAAGTGGCGACGGGGCGGGACCCTGGTGTTGGCATCCGGGACCTGCCAGGCGAAAGCGACGTAGGGCTGACCCGATTTTCCCACTGCCCCAGTGATGAAACCGCCTCCAGGGACAAGGCCAGCAAGGATTTGAGAGGACAGAAGCGAACACAGGCGGCGACAGCGGGGGCGGAGCGGGAGGGCGTTAGAAGGGATGAGTTATTTACAAGGCGAATTTTTGCCACTCCGGCTGCAGCGGGGGAAGCAAAATGCGGCCAGAGGGTGGCTGTAGGAAACAGGGATTAAAATAGGAATGTGGCAAGTGAGCAGAGGTCCATGGAGCTCATGTGGATATCAGCTGGGGAACGAGGGGCGGGGGCGATGTTAGGGTGAAATAAAAACCCAGCCTTGTCCGTCAGCACCCAAATTGGATGGCAAAAATAAGAAACAAAGGGGGGGGAAGAAAAAAACTACTATATTCAGGATCTGTGGGGGGAGATGGTGTTAGAGCAGAAATTCCAGGAGGGAGTAATGTTAATGAAGTTTTGCAATAAAATTAATCGGAAACTGAACCAAAGGAGGGTCTTGGAGCTGAAAGTTTCCTTTCTATAGAATAATCATCATCATGGCTGGGCTTCACGAATGAAGATTCGGGAAGGCTCTATCCACATTTGTTACAGGCACGTTGGTGGCTTATGAGGCCAATACGAGACAGACATGTCCGATTGCAAAAGGCACAGCAGAAAGACTCCTTAGACGGTGTATTCTGCAAGACACGGTTCTTTCTGCATTGCCTTTTCTCCTCGAGAGTGATCCTGCGTGTGTTCTCAAAGGAGACAGATGGTGTGTCTCCAGGCCTCCCGATTTGAGGCCAGAGTAGACCAGTTATGGTGATCAATATGGCCAAGGCTGAGATGTTGTTTCAGGGAGTCCTTGTATCTTTTCTTC
>NW_021939324.1:6702582-6758578 GCF_001715985.3 Manacus vitellinus | reverse complement strand
GAGGAGCAGGGCATGGTGTTCGCAGTCAAGTCCTCCGAGCACTTAAGCACCGAGATAGGTCCGCCACTCGGCACCCAAGGACTCGGACCTATGTATCCCGTTGCCTCTCACTAGCCTGCTGCTCTCTCCCTAGCCTGCAGAAGCCGTAATATCTATCCTATGCACACGCAAAAAAAATCTGGAGGTTTTTTTCCTATTTTTTTCCTTCATGACGTTCATGTTGAGCAGCAGCGCAAGACCACTCACTAGTTAAAGCAGCAGAGTAACTGCTGGCAGTAAATTTGGGGCAGAACAGGTCTTGTCCTGTGACAAGATCTGAGCTGGGAGGGAAGCTCGACAAAAAGCCATTTGTGTCCTGGGGAACACGGGCAGCACCCCAGGCTCTGGGCTGTGGCAGCACCTTGCAGAGTCCAGCTACTGTGTCTGTGTCCTGCATCTCCCGGTGGAGACCCCCTGTCAGCTGCCAGCTGGCTCCTGGCCTCACTGGGCCTCTCCAGCCTCATCCTGCTTCTCCTCCTCATCCCACCACATGCTTTTTCTGTCTGCCAAGAGCTGTGGGAGAGGAGCCATGCCAGGCTCGAGGGTTGCCTTCACTGCAGGGAGACTCATGCAGGCACCCATGCCTGGGAGGAGGGAAGGACATGAGCGGTGAGTGGGTGCTGAGCCTGCTGCTGCCTCCCCTTGGACAACCTCCTCTTCGTTCTGGCTTCTCCCCAGATAACTGAATTATCCCAAACTACCACTAAATTCCTTCCAAAATAATTCTGAGTTCCCCCCCAGTATCTCTGAGTTATGACAAAAATAACTGAATTATCCCAAATACCTCTGTGTTCCTCCCAAAATGCCTCCAAATTCTCCTAAAATACCAGAACTCTCCCCAGATACCTCTGAACTCCTCCAGGTCCTCTCGCAGTTCATTCCGCTGGCAGCAGCAGGAGCTCAGGCTCTTCTCAAGCTCCATGGGGAGCCCAGAGGGGAAGTGAAGCCTTATTTCACTACAGCTGGGAAGATAAATGACAGAGAGGGATGCTGTGCGAGGGATATTTGAATGCCTCTCCACAGGTGGGGTGACAAGGGGGGGAAGTGACCAGTTTCTACATACCTGCTTACTATGCTCCCAACATCCTAAAAATAAAAAGGGAGAAAAAAGGGGGAGGATGGTTCAAGTTCTCATAGGCAGCACTTTGGAAGGGCTTTTGGGTAAGGAGGGCTCTCACCTGGGACAAGCGCTTGGCTTCCAGCTGCCCCATGAGCCCATGGAGCTGTGTGATCCCCTCAGCCACCTGCGATGATTTTTTGGCCTGGGCAGCTGTGAAGGAGTCATTCAGCTCCACCAGCCACCCCAGGACCACATGCTTCTGTTCCAGTGGCACAGCCACTCGAACTTGGCCTCGATGCGGAGCCGCTCAGCCTTGCTCGTCTCCTGGATGAGACAGAAAACCCCTGTGTAACCCCAGACTTGAACTTTCCCTTTCAAGCTAAAGAACAAAAGCACTCTGGCTGGAGCCAGGGGGGCTGTGACACTGGGGCAGAGCTGAGGATGTGGCTAATTAGTGACTGCAGCATAATTAAGCACTTCACCCCATGCTTTTCCTTCTTTCCCCTCCCCTGTTGCCATTCCTGTTTATATTCTGCCAAAACCATGTCAGGCCCTGGAAAGCATGGGGGAGGGTTAATTCTATATTAACAAATGTCCCTTTAGGAAGCAGTCTGGGATGAAAATGAGCAATGCCATGAAAATGCAGTGATTAAAAGTGTTGATAATAAGCATCTGCACATGGAGGTGGTCAAACCTGCCCAGGAGCTGCACCAACCACTCCAACCAGGTTTGAGGCTTTGCAGGGCACAAGGATACCTCATGGATGATCCTGCATGTTTCTTCCAGAGGGTTTTGGGGAAAAATAAATACCCATTTGGACTGTCAAAACACCAAGGGGCCCCCTGTACCAGGTAGTCCCGATGATGCTTCTCTTTGCTCACTCTCCAGTCTAGAAACTGCCTTCACTCTCCAGTCTAGAAACTCTGCCAACACCTTCCTTAGGGATAGCAGGTGAGACTGCATTTTCTCCTGAATATACAAAAAAATAAAAATAAAAAATTATTTAAAAAAAATGTAAGTGATCAGCCCAGATAATTTGTATAATTCTGCCTTTAAAGTCTTAATTTCTTTGGGGAGGAAAGCACATAATCTTCAAAAAATGGTCCCTTGCTGCCTTCTCTGGAAAGCAGGGATCAACTCACTTTATGTTTCTCCTACAACCACAACCAGGCACTGGAGCTTTGCTTTCCCACCAAGAAATTAAACTATTTTCATTTTGCACCATTTTTTGGGGGAAGGGAGGGCGGGAAGGGAGGGAGCAAAGTCTGATGGGTTTTAGGAAGCTGATCTCACCTCACAGGTGTCTACAGGTCCCCCAAAAATCTTCATGACCACAATCTGTGGTGGTTCACCCATTGCCTCCAGCACCCATGCAACCCCGAGGGGTTTTTGCCTCTTCAACACTGAGAGAGGAAGTTGTGGCTGGTCTCAGCATGCCGGTTTTGTGCCACTGCTGTGGCCATGCTGCCCTCCCGTGAGGAGAAAGCAATGCTGGTGGTTGGCAGTGGCACAGGGTGAAGCTGCCTGCCATCGAACCGCCCTTCGGTGTTCCTGCGCTCAGCTCCCAGCACAACCTGCCCCAGTGGGAAAAGCAAATTTCCTCACCCACAGTTCTCTTTAAACATGTTTTATCTCTCCCACGTTGTCTCATTTCTAGGCATTGCCGTCTCATCCCTCACCTGGAATCTGCTCTCAGCCTTGTCCCTGCTTTGCCTTGTTCAGCTCCATTGTGCAGAAGGGGCCACAGCCAGATTTGGGCCGCTAGGGGGCAAAATTTAACCAATTTCTTCCTAGTGGTGACGTGCAATAATGCATATTTTTTGCGCTGTCTTAATTTTCCTCCCTTCCCTCTCCAATGCCTGAAAGTAAATGGCCCTGAAATGGGGAGAAAAAGTGCAATCAGAGGGTGCAGGAAATGTCAAAGCACGTCATGGCCCCATATGCAGGTGAGAGATTAGAGGGCTCCTCCCTTCTTGACCGATAAAAACTGGCAGAGGCAGAGATAGGACCGAGCTTTGGCTGAGCCTGTGCCAGAGAGGGGAGAAAAAAATCCCAAGTGGAAACAAATCCAGTGGAGAAGCAGACAGTGGAGGAAAAGCAACCCGAAAACAGCACCGGTGACACCAAGGAAAACACCAAAAAGGTTTGAGAGAGGGGGGAACTCACAGTGCTGAGAGGTGGTTACATCAACTTGCTGTCTTTTGGGGGGGAAAAGGGGATTTTGAGCTTTCTCTCCGTCACATCAACACAAGAAGGAAAGTGGATTTGCCCTTGCTTTGACCTCAGGGTCTCTGTTTCAGATTTCATGGTGTTTTGCAGTGGAGGGTCATGGTGATATTTGCTCATAACAATCCATCTGGGGAAATCTGGGTGAGAAAGAGGATGTCTCCTGCTTTTGTCTTCATTTAAGGGTGATTTTCTTACCTTTTCCTCACTTTTACTCATCCCCCTGCTGCTTTAATCCCCCTTTCTGCAGATTTGCTGAGGAAATGAACACAAGAAAATGAAGCAACCTGTTCATTTTCAACCATTACAACACGATTTATTCAACCATTTTTGGCTTTATTACTCATTTCCAGGGCCCTTTAGTGCAGGCAAGCCCTTTTTTGCATGCAAAGCCCCAGGTTCTGGAGGATGGATTTTAGGCCCTTCAGTGCCAGCTCTTATCTCCCCTGCACACATTTTCTCCAGGACCAGCAGCAAATTTCTCCCCCCCTCAGAGGATTTCTCTGGACATGAGAGGTAGACTTGGCTTATCTTAATTTTAAGGACTTTCCTCACTCAAATAAACCTTGTCAGATTTGGTTGATGAATGGTGGAGGCAGAGATGTATTTAAGACGGATTCAGCCCTGAACCAGCACAAGGAATGGGGGTTTGGGTTATAATAATATCTACAAGGTAGATGGGTCCATCCAAATGTGCTCCTCATGTTCCCTTCATAGTCATTGGAAATTAATTGATTTAACTGCTCTCCACGGGTCTTTCCATAAATGAAACAAGCTCTGTTACAACTGTTGGAGAAAAAAATTGGCATTTTCTTGAAGTATTTGGATTAGATGTGGTGGTTGAGCCCATTTCCTGACATAAAAATGGGCACAAAGCTGATAAGGGCCTGTTTGGAGGACAATAATTTGATTTCTTTCTTTCTTTCTTTCTTTCTTTCTTTCTTTCTTTCTTTCTTTCTTTCTTTCTTTCTTTCTTTCTTTCTTTCTTTCTTTCTTTCTTTCTTTCCTTCTTTCCTTCTTTCCTTCTTTCCTTCCTTTCCTTCCTTTCCTTCCTTTCCTTCTTTCCTTCTTTCCTTCCTTCCTTCTTTTCTTCTTTCCTTCCTTCTTTCCTTCCTTCTTTCCTTCCTTCTTTCCTTCTTCCTTCTTTCCTTCTTCCTTCTTTCCTTCTTTCTTTCCTTCTTTTTTTCCTTCCCTTTCTTTCCCTTTCTCTTGCCTCCAGCCAGGAGGGGAGGACACTGCAGGCACAATGGCTTTCTTCCTCAAACCACGGCCATGCACATGGGACCTTGCCCTGGACTACCACACTGCCAAACAGTTTGAAGGTAATCAAAGCAGGAGCAAAGTACTAATTCCTAGTGTTTTCTGGGCTGCATCAAATGAGATGTCTAATGAGTTGGAGATTCTCCAGCTCCACCTTCTGTATCCCTGGGTCCTCCATCTCCAGCCTCCATGTCTTGACTCGTCCATCTCCAACCTGGCCCAGAGATCCTCCATCTCCAGCATCCATGTTTTATCTCTTCCTTCTACAGTCTCAACTGGAGAGTCTCCTTTTCTTGACTTCTCTGTCTCCAACCTGAGCTGGATATCCTCCATTTCCAACCTCCACCTCTTCACTCTTCCATCTCCAACCTCACCCCTCCTCTCCCTTTCTCCTTGAAAAGTCAGCAGTGACTTTTGAATCAGGTTTTTGGGTGCCTCCTCTACACTTAAATGTGGCTTCTGATCCCTTCTCTGTCTTGCTTTTCAGTGGATGTGACCCTGGATCCAGCCACAGTGGGTCCTGAGGTGATCCTCTCCGAGGACCTCAAAGAGGCCACTTGGGGCAGACCTCAGCGCCGGTGGCCTGAGGGTCCCGGCCGGTTTGACACAGATCCGTGCATGCTGGGCCGTGAGGGCTTCACCTCAGGCCGTCACTACTGGGAGGTGGAGGCCAATGGGCGCTTCTGGGCCGTGGGAGTGGCCCGTGAGTCGGTTCAGAGGAAAGGCCGGGTCCTCTTCAAGCCCAGTGCTGAGATCTGGGGCTTGCAGAAGTATGATGAGCTCTGTGTTGCCCTCACGGCTCCATCCAACACCTCCATCCCACTCCTCAATGGGGAGATTGGGGTCTACCTGGACTACGAGGTGGGACAGGTCTCCTTCTATGCTGTTGGCAGCCGCCAGTGCATCTTCACCTTCCCTGTGGCTTCCTTCAGTGGAGAGAAGGTCTTCCCCTACTTCTGTGTGCTCCTCTCAACCATCAAACTGTCCCCCAAGGGCTGATGTGCTGACAGGATCCTTCCACAGCTGGTTGCACCATGGTGTTTGGAATGCTCCTTGATGCTCCTCCAGTCTTCTCTTCCAGGTCTTGGAGTCCTTTCCAGCTCAACTCATGGTCCTACCTTCATCATAGATGTCTTTATTTTGGGTTATGTCTAGGGGATTTTGAGCCTGAGCTCACCACAGCTTGTCTCATCTCAAAGCCACTGTCATTAAATTAATTCAAAGCTTGTTAACAGAAGCAGGGCTTCACTGAACTGGTTTTGACCTGAAAACTTGACTTTTCCTCCCAGATAGCCTTCTCTGATAATTCCTTTGCTGACCCAATGCCCATCACTGGCCAGGCTTTCAACCCAAATTAAAAATCTTAATTTTTGCAGGCTTTGCATTTATGCCAGCTGCTGATTTTGTCATCACAAGGATGTGCTCACACTCACTTCGCCCACTCTTTCCCTCTCCATGCTCAGGATGTATTTCCAAGTAATTAACATGCAATTTATATAAATGTGCTCAGAATATAATAAATTTTTTTTTTCTAAGAAGCAGGAGGTGTCTGCATTTGACCTCTCACCAAGTTGCCCTAGACCTAAAAAGACCCCCCAAGGCTGCCCTAGCCCCCAGGATCCCCTAGGACTGCCCTACATGGGTCTCCAAAGGTTGCCCTTTCCCATCAACACCTTGTTGGTCCCCTGGTACCCTCAAGAACCCCTCATGCAGGGGATTCAAAGCCTTTTTGAGGTTTGGTGCAGCAGGTATCTGAGTGTGAGAAGCCCTCCCTTCAGCACCCAAGGAGCTGACACAGAGGTTTTTAGCCCGTCTCATCCCACTGCCCTTGCCTGAGCTCTGCAGCTCAGGTTTATTACAAATCCAGCTCCTCTCAGTGCTGCAGTAGGAGGAGCTGAGCCCATTGTCATCCAGGTAAGCGCAGAGCCCACCACCATGGATTTGAAACCTGGAAGGACAGAGGAGAAAATCCCCCTCAGACAGGCTCAGCAGGAAAAAGGAGAAAATTCACAAATAGGCTTCCCCCCATTTCAGTTCTTGGGCATCCTTTTGGGCATCAACATGTCAAAATATCAATATATATTTCTTATATAGGAGTAGAAATTATTCAGCATCAATATGCCAACACTGATGCTGATTTATTTCTATTTCTAATAAGAAATCCAAAGCTTTGCAAGAAAAAAAAAACTTACAATAAAACATCTAATTTCAGTATTTTCTCACCAAACACACCACTCCCATATCTTAGGTCAAGGAGAGAAACAAGATGCAGTGTTGCCCTTCCCAAACATCACTGTCCCATTACTGCCTCTGGATGCACCTCAAGTGCCAGAAGAAATGCATATTTCGTGGCTGGGGAAACACCAACTAACAACGTAACGATGACAAACACAGACTCACAAGTGTGATAAAAGTGACTGGTTCACCCATTGCCATGGCTGTTCCTCATCTTTCCGCAAAAGGCCAATCCAATGCTCTGAAATGCCTTTATATCTCATCACAAAGCTCTAAAAAAGAGGAAAAAAGGTTTTTACCTCCTAACAAAAAATCTCCATTTTACCAGTTACTTGTGCTCCTTTTGGGCTTCTTTGGGGCTTGAACCTTTCCATCTGCTAACAAGATGTGTCCCATAGCTACAGTTCTTGCAGCAGTTGGCTTTGGTGAGGAATTTCAGGAGAGCCATGATGACCAAGCCTCAAGAAAACCCTCTTCCCCAAGTTCCTGCCCCAGGTCTCCAAGGAAGACCAATCAAAGAAACCATGAGGTGTCAAATATGTTGGTTTGGGGTTTTTTTCCTGATGCTAAGCATGTCCTCTTGTCTCCTTACCAAGTCTTCCATGCTGTCCAGGATGGCCAAGGAAGCACCAAGTGCTGAGCAGTTGTCCTGGCTGGATGTCCAGTTCCCTGCAGCCTCCGAAAAATAGTAGCATTTTCCTCTATATCTGATCCAGTCGAAGGGGCACTGAAAGTAGGGCTGGGGATGAGGCTGAAAAGCCTGCACTGTCATTAAAAATAGAACAGTGTTAAGGAGCAGCACCTTTCCCTTGCATCTCTTGAGTGGGGAGGTCATCCTCCACCCAATGGTCTCTGAAGGTCTTACATCTGCCTCAACTGTGAGTAAAAAGAAAAATTAAGATACCAAGAGAAATCATGGGAGAAAATAAGCTCAAATCATGGCCCAGCTTGTGGTGTTGACCAAGAAACATGATTGCCGCACCTTCAAAGAAAGAAACAGGGTGATAGCCTTCAGAAAACTGCAGTTTTAAAAGGAATTTCAAAATAATCCTATCCCTAATATGCTCTTGGGTGTTTCTCTCTATCATTAATACAAAAGTAGTGAAAATGATAGAAAATAAATTCTCCTGTTCCTGGAGACTTCTTAGCTTGTTGGGACTCAAGCCATTGTCTCTAGGCCCATTCTTCTCTGAAAACAATACTTTTGGGTGGCTGTATGTATGAAATGGCTCTTCCTGTTGGTTTTCTAAGGACTTCTGGATGACATCAGCTCCTGCACCAAGGGGATGAGTTTGGTCTTCTGTGGAAAGGCTACTCTGAAATGTCCCTCTCCTGAATAGGACAGCAGGTTGGGTAGGCTCTGTCTTCCACAGAAGAAGCGGAGGTAGGTCTGTGCAACATGTGCAACAACACAAAATATCTCAGAGACATTCCTCACGAGACCTAAAACCAACCTGCAAAAGTGATGGCTGTGACAAGCAGAGCCATGAAGAGTGCTGCCAGCATCACCTGGCAGGCGACACGTGCCTCCGGCTTCATGTCCAGGCTGTGACCTGCAGGAGAACAGACCTTCAGTGCCTCTGTGAGAGTTTCCAGGGGAACAACATGCTCCAGGTCATGCCCAGATGATGACAGGTTGGTCTCTCCCTCGTGCCAGGGGACTTGGTGTCATTTTGTGAGAGAAATATAAAAAAATTCTTCTCCAAAATTATATATTTTTTTAAATTTATGGAAACTCCATGGAGAATCTCCTCCACAGCTCCAGCTTGAAACTCCTGAGATGCACCATAATTAAAATCATGCCTTAATTTCTGGGTTCTACCTCATTGTTAAAGTTCAGTGGAGGTTTTTTCTCCACCTAAACTGAGACACTTTGGGTCTTGAAAATTATCCAAGTCATGGTGCCTCCATCTCTGGGTCCTGTGATCAAGAATATGCTCTTTCCCTTCACTATGAGCAAAGAAAATTCTGTTTCCTAGCAATTTTACCTAAAAATATTAGTGGTTTCACCTCATGGGACTACCCCCACTTTATATTTAAGCTTTTCCCTTTTTGTCCCCATCTATCACATGAACCAAACCTCATGGGACAAACCCTCCTTTCCCCTCTTCCTCTTGGAAAAATGTTATTAGAAAGTAAGTCAGAAACCAAATATGCCAGCTAATTTAAAAAAACCCCCATATATATATAAAAAATATCAATAATTAAAAAAATTTAGCAAATAGGAAAAATCAACAAATTTCTAAATAAAAAAAAAATTCCCCAAAAATCTTAGTCCCTGGTTGATTAGACTGAGATGATGGAAAAGACTCCCAAAGCTGCTTTTTTACCTTATTGTGGACCAAGAGGATGATAGAGATGGGAGCAAAATAAGGAGACCTGAAACAGGGCAGTGTTGAAGGGAAAGAAGTAGTTAATAAATATTTTGCTGATGTGTCCAAGTTGCATTTAAAGACCAAACTTCTTTTTGGGGCTCTTACCAGTTCAACTCTTCAAAAATTTCTTTATTCTCATCCAAAATAAATCATAAAATTGGAATATTTGTGGAAAAAATATACTTGAGTGCCTCAGGAAGGGTTAATCCTAAATGAAAATAACCCACAGTGTCTGAAATGGGGCTGTTTAGAGCAAAAGTTCCATCTGCTGAGTGACAAAAATTTTCCCTCAAGGGAAGTGCTAGAAAAAGCTTTCCCCTCACCCCCTGACAACCTTACTTCAGCTGGGTTTTGTTCTCAAATTACAGAAGTATTAAAAAGAAAAACAAACCCAGCGATTCTTCAGTTCATTGCCCTACAATTACCTGCCCTCTTGCTCCTCTCCATGCCCAAAAATCTGGAATAATCTCTCATTTCTTCCATTTTTGGGGTTCCACGTATACAGCTGCTCCTGCTTCACCTGCCAAGCAAAGTTCCATCTGTCAGAGGTACCACAAAGGCTGTCAGCGCTCTAAGTTTTCTCCCCATATTTAAAATTTTCTCCCTGGAATGAAACTTTTCTCCCGAGTTGAAGTTTTCTCCCACAATTAAAATCTACCCCCTGCAATTAAAATTTTCTCCCCCAATCAAACTTCCCTCCATTAAAGTTTTCTTCCCCAAATTGTTTTCTCCCCTCAGTTAGTTTTTTCCCCCTACTTATACGTTTCACCCTTCAATTAAATTTTTCTCCCTGCAATTAAAGTTTTCTCCCACAATCAAACTTTCACCCCCAATTAAAGTTTTCTGCCTCAATTAAAGTCTTCTTCCCCTATTAAAGCATCTTCAGTTAAAATTTTCTGCCCATAATTAAAATTTCCTCCCTACAAGCCTTTCTCCTCAATAGTTTTCTCTCCCAGATAATATCTTCTCCACTCAGTTAATATTTTCTGTCCAAAATTAAAGTTTTCTCCCTCAAATTAAAGTTTTTTCCTCCCAATTAAAACAATCTCTCCCTATTAAAATCCCCTCAATTGAAAATTTCTGCCCACAGTTAAAATTTCTCCCCATAATTAAAGTTTTCTTCTCCCAATTAAAATTTTCTCCCCCAATTAAAATTTTCTCCAGCAATTAAAACTTCTCCCAGCAACTGAAATTCTCTTCCACACTTAAAACTTAAGACCACCTCCCCTTAGTCCCCCAGCCCATCCCAAGCCCCCTCACCCGGTGGGAACAAGCCAGATGCTGAGGCATAACCTTCTCTGTGAAGAGAAACAGAAACACAGTATGAAAAAGAAGTTATTTTGGTTTATTTTATAGTTTTTTTCCCAGGGATTTTCCTGCACCTCCTACAGGGTTATGGGTCTGCCTGCCCGAGGGCCACCTGCCTGTCCACCCACCGAACCAGGGGCTCCACTTCAGCTCCACCCTGCACCCCCTTCAGCACCTTTTCCTGCATTTACAGCTTTTTTTCTCAGCTGGGGAAGACAGATTATCCAAAAATGCTTTTTTTGGTGTGCAGGAGGGGGAAATGTTGATGGGGATCGCTCTGCCCTGGGATGTTGAGGCACCCCAAAAGGGACTTCAGGGATGAAGTGCAGTTCCCTTCAGCCAATTTTACCATTTTTTAAATATAGAAATGTAAAACATAAGTGCTCTTGCAATTAAGCTACCCAATTGCAGGATTTTACCCTAAACCCTACTTTATTTTACATTTCTGAGGGTTTTTTTGTAATCAGTGGTCACACACCACTGGAGGGGCTGCTTTTGCAGAGGGCAGGAAAGCTGACTGACAGCAGCTGACCACAAAAACTTTCTGTGAGGGTAACAGACTCTGCGGGTGGAAAATAAAATAAAAATAAACATGAGATAATAAAAATATAAAAAATTGTTTAAAATAAGAACAATAAACCCAAAATAAAATTAAAAATTTTTTTTAAATTAATTAAAAATAAAATAATGCAATGCTTTTCCTTCTGGGACCTTTGGACCTTTGGGTTTATCCTCTTTTTACCCCATTTCTTGCTGCTGGCAGGTATTGAGGCAGATTTCTACTTTTTTTCTTGCTGTTTTCTGGGTGTCTGAGGCAAAAAACATTGGTTTTAACTCTACGAAAAGGTGTTGCTTGGGAGTGTTACAGCAGTGGTCAAAACCTGAGTTAACACCAAAAAAAATGAAGAAAGGGAGGGAAAATGGTCAGCATAGGCTGGGAATTGGTGGTCATTCCAATCAGTGGCCAAGGTGTCCCAAATGTGGGAGGAAGCATGGGTCTGGGTAGTGTAAGAGGACACATCAGGAGTGGAAGGGATGGGCTTGCAGGAGAAAACTCAAAATCAAAATAAAATAAAGCAATAAAATAAAATAATAAAATTCAGTAGCAGCCTGCAGGAAATCCAGACTCTCACCTCCTCCTAGTGAGAACAGGAGCTAGGCCACTCCTGACCACACGGGATCTCCCTGACATAGGATCAAACATAGGCCAAATATTGTGTCAAAAACAGCAGAAAAAGTCACACAGAGCAAAAGGCATCTCAAGTCACTCCCAGCCCATATTTTGGAGAAGAAACACGAAATGCCACCTGCCTCCTCATCTGGTTACCTGCCTGTGGCCACACTGATACAGCCCCTGACACACTTCAGCCTTATCCTGAAAAACCTTATTTAAAGGCTTTCCTAAATTATTTTTTATTAATTTCTGCATGCTTTCACAGATGTTTTACACAACCATCAAACCCATAGGTGTTTCTACACCTCCAGGCATGCCACCTACTCCAGATGTGCCATCTCCTTCTGGCTGGAGGACACCCATTCCCTCACCGTATATGTATATTAAAAAGGAAAAAAAAACAGATAAAAGCCCTGGTCAATACCATTTCCTGCAACCGGATGAAGGCATGAGTAGATAGCTCACAAGGCAAAAGGTTGTCCAAGGACACTGTCACTTTTGGGCTGGTCCTGTAACCTTCTGAGTGGCCATGGCTGGAGAAATTGTTTATGCTGATTTAAGGCATCTTGGAGATGGTTCTTCTCCTGCTGAGAAACGTTATGGTAAGTCCTGTTTTGGGGAAACATGATTATTTCAAGCTTTGGGAAGACTTTTGAGTTTGTTTGCTCTTGGGTTTGCTTGCTTCTCCATTCCTGTGTTGAGGTTTCCAAGATTGCAGAGAACATTGGATGGGCTAAATGTCTTCTAAGGTGGGATTCTGGCTTGAAAAGAGGAGGAAAAAGAGCAAGAAGGGGATGGAGGAGGCTGACAAACATCTGGAAGTAGAACAGTTTTGCTTCTGAGACTCTATAGGCGAATGGGTCCAAGAAGCCAAACATGAGCCAACACGCCTGAATGGGAAGGAAAGCTGCTGAAATCTTGTCTGGAATCCTGGTGGAGATGAGAGCTGGGGACACCTATGTCTCACTGACTCCCAGTTCTGCTGGGAGCTCTAAAATTAATCCCATTTCAGAAGGTTTCAGGTCCCCCGAGGTCCGTCACTGGGTGCCCAAAGCTGCTCCTGAGGCTCCTGCAGCTCCTCCACCATCTGAGAAACCACCCGTGGGTGATGCCCTCACACTAGACCTCATCAGTGGTGATTTACTTTTTAGAGGAAGCAAAGAAGCTGTAAACTTCTGCTCCAACTCACCAGGTTGACAGAGGGGCTTTTTCTTTTTCCTCTAAAAGCCCAGCTTTTTCATGTTTCCTTTTTTTTTCAGCAAATATGGTCTCTTTCAGCTCCTGACTCCTGTCCATGGTGGCACGGGCTCCTCCTCAAAGCCGGGGGGCTGGGGCAATTCATCCTGCTGGTCCTGGTGGTGGTACTGAGTGTGCAGGGTAAGTAATCAGCTCTTACCTACATCTCACACCTCAGAGAGCAGCCTGAGAGGGGATATCAGGGTTTATTTCAAGCATTTCAGCCTCTGGAGGGGACGAGGTTGTCCCATAAAGATGCAACATCACCCACCAAGAGTAAGTTCTCTCTAAGCTAAAAACATTATTGTTAAAAAAAGGTGGAATATACAAGCTGTGTTTTTCAGGCTGGCTTAATTAACTGCGTGAGAAAATGAAACCTGATTTTATGAGGTTTTTGGCTTTTATCCCCAAATGTCTGGAGCTTCTCCCTCCCAATCATTTCTCCAAGTTTTTCAGGGCTCTCCGCAGCCAGTGGTGATGAGAGTTCCCCAGCCAGGTGAAGAGATCCAGGGAAGGAACCAGAAGGAGCAATACATGTTTTCATCCCTGGTGCGGTATTTCTGCAAGCCCCAAGTGGAGAGCCCCACAGGTAATCCTCCATTCATCCTGGCTCTGCTGGGAATGCTCAGATGAGAGCTTTGTGGAGGGCTTCTCCTGCAAGGATGCCCTTGGGGCTGCGAGGCCACCAAGCGTTACTTTGCAAAGAAGAGTGTTGCAAGGAAGAATTATCTTTTCCATGCAATTTTTGCTGATCCCTCCTCCACAGAGAAGCAGGGTCATCCCAAGGGAGGAGATTCCTCACCATCCTGCCCTCTCTCTCACCAGGCATTTTTGTCCTTGTGGTCACCCAGCTGCAGTCATCATCCTTCTGTCTGGTGGCTGAGCAGGAAAAACCACAATGATGTGAAAAAACTCAAGGATGGGAAAAGAGCCAGAGTGTGAGATGGGGAAGCCCTTAGAGCCTTCAGCTGGTGGCTGGGGAAGACCTTGACCATCCTGTGGGGTGTCTCATGGCTTTTTCTTCTCTTGCAGCCTATGCTGGCTGCAAGCTGTGTCCCCAGGACTGGCAGCTACATGGGGAAGGATGCTACTGGCTTTCTGAGGAATTGGGAAACTGGACTCAAGGCACAAAAAGCTGCAAAAATCAAGACTCTCAGCTGGTGGTACTCCAGGAAAAGAAAGAAAGGGTAAATAGGGAGAAGGCTTGAAAAGGACCCGAAAGTCCTGATTTTTGAGTGGGCAGGGAAACAAATAGTGCCTAGTAGCAGGAGGGCTTGGAAAAGCATTCAAAGCATTGGGGACATTCATGTCTCATGAGTTTGGAAGTATTTACTCCATGGCTTTGCACCCCACAAAGCCCTCCACAGAGAGATTTTGGAATCAACTGGTCACTTCCATTTTCCAGGAGCACATCAAGGTTATTACAGGCAAAAGCCCACCACCAGTGTGGATTGGAGTAAGGTCGCATCAAAAGGAGTGGAGATGGGTGGATGACACACCCTTCAACCCCAAAATGTGAGTGTATCCACAGCCTGTTGGTGTAAAAAGAAGCTTTGCTCCATTTCAGACCCAGTTCATGCCCTGGCCCATCTCTCCAAGATGTTGGGTTCTGTGCAATGGTCTCATATTCCCCCTGCTAAAGCTCTGCAGACTAAAAGCTGGCAGAGTGCAGTAACCCCACAGCTCCCATCAGACCCATGCAGTAACACATCTTTTCACACTCCACATATGCTCCTCACAGATCTTACTGTGCGCACACCAGTTCCTCTCAAATTTGAGCACCCACCAGTGAAATGGTGCAGTATGATGAGAAAGTGCAGGAAAAGAGCAGGAGAACCCCCCACACCTCTTCTTTTCTGCAAAACTGGGAAAGTTTCCTCCTCTTAAGCAATGTAATTTTTATTCTGCAGGTTTGGCACCTCCCTGGAGGAGATGGGTGAAGGGTGCGGGACACTAAAAGCCAAGGGCTTTGAGGTTCATAGATGCGATGCGAAACACAAGTGGGTTTGCAAAAAAAACCCCTTCCAGCTCTATCCAATAACAGCAGGAGGCGAGGAGAAACACAATGCCTCCATCTGACACATGCCCACCCCAAAATGCCCATCCCATGAGATGATGGGGTGGAATCAGCCCCATTCTCATCATTATGTCTTTGCAGGAGATTTCAGGCTTTGCAAATCCACTTCCCACAAGGATCAAGACCAGCTTGGGAGGCACAGATGAGCCCCTGAATGGGAAATCAGAAAAGCCTGTGCCTCATGCACAGTGATGATAGAGGATAGAGCTACAACATCAATAAAAGCTTATTAAAGTGGTTTGCCTCAATTTACTGAGATAACTCAGGTGAGAGCACAGGTGGCACATCATGGTTCACATATAAACAAGGGAAATTTCAACTCAAAAAAGCTTTCCTGAGTGACAGAACTTACATGTGTGCGTCTCTCCAAGCACCGCTGAGAGTGTCAGCACATAGACTGATGCAGACAGCCGGGTTTTGCTCGAGTTTTGGGGATTTGGAGGGTTTGGTTTGTCTTTTGCACTTTTTTTTTTTGTTTGGGATTATTTGTTGCGATTGTTTCGGAGTAGTTTTTTTGGTTTGGCTTTTTTTTGTGTGCTTGCTTTTTGATTTTTTGGGGGGAGGCAGGTTGGGTTTTTATTTGGTTGATTGGTTTTGTTGTTATTACTAAATTCCCTCCCCGCCATTTTTTGACCTCCTTGTCAAGCAGAGAAACCTATTCATTGATATTAATTCAACCCAAATGCATAGCTTATGCGTTTGAGTGACTTCTAGATAAAGTCTGCTTTCCAAATAACAGAAATTATCAATAGGAATTGCTGCTGCAGTGCTCCAGCAGCAATGGCCATCCAGCTTGTCTGGGCAGAAAGTCTCATGAAAATACAAATTCTTATGTGTTGGTGATAGGTTCCCATGTAGGGATTTATCAAAGGAAGCTGTGCACAGTTCTTCCCTGTCTCCTGATCAGTCCTGTTTGCAGGGTCTCTTTTCCCTTCCAGAGGACATAGTTGTCAGGTCTGCTGCAGACCCAGTTGTTATTGGTAGGGCTCAAGGATGAGCTGATCCTCCCTTGGTTCAATTATGCACATGGCCCATTACCCTGCACCTCAAACCTGCAATGCCAACATGCTCAGGAGAGCAAGAAGAGGAAAAGAAGAAAACTACCTGCAAAGCATTAAGAAAAGCTGAAATTTCCTCTCTAGGAGAGAAGGGGTAGTGTTTGGCTTGAGGGTATCCAGTAGGGGATTGCTGTGCAGTCCCTGGTCCATCTCAAAACTCCTATCAAAAGCCAGGAGCAGCCTGGATATGGTGTCAGGAGAAGGTCCCCATCCCAGGATGGATCATTCGCATATCCACTAAGAAATCCCTTCAAGGTGGGAGCAGCAATGAATGCAATAGCCCTCCAGGGCCCTGTCCTACCATACTGAGAGAGAGACCTGCCCCAGGGGCTGAACCCAAGTGCCCAACATGGACAGAGGGACCAACCTGCTGTTGAAGGCTGTGCTATCTGTCCACCACTACTTGCTGTTCCTCTTTTGCAAACTGTGGTTTGCTTCGCCCTTATAGCATATAATGAAAATCTGTAAAGCAAAGAAACATCATAGTTTAGCCAGTCTTGTCTTCCCCACCTCTTCTTTTCCATCTCTGTCCATTACCCCACACAGAGGTGATGCTTTGCCCAAAGTATCTGCTCCTGGCTACACCACTGGGTGCAGTTTGGGGCTGGAATCTTACTTTATTGGTTTTGCTTTCATGTTTCCTGTCCGGGTGCTGGCATAGAGACTCAAGCACAGATCTTATCAGTTCATCCATGGTGCTTATGATGGCCAGTGAAGCTCCCAGGGCCTTGCAGGTTTCATAACTGATGATCCAATTGCCCTCAGCCTCAGAAAAATAATAGCATTTACTTTGGAAACCAAGGCAGGTGTCTGGGCACACACGGAAGAAATCCAGGTGAGGGAAATGGAATTCCATAAGATAACTTAAAAAGAGAAAGCCAAGTGAGATATGTGGGCAGTTCTAAAAAGCAGAAGAATGGGATTTATTATTTTTATTCCTAGAAGCTGGGAGAACTGGGGATGATGATCTTGGGAATGGTGTGATCAAGGGAGGAGCCAGGTGCGTGGATCACAGCTTAGAGAAAAAAAGAGAAGCAAGCTTTGCTTGGTAAACAACTCTTGATGCTGGGAAAATTTTTGGAGATGGAGAGAACTGTGAAGCTTGAAAGCACACTACATAGTTATATTGTAGAGAATGTCCAATGCTGTGACAGAGATTGTCATGCAAGTACAATGCATATTTTACAAAATATGTATAATGTATGTGTTATACACAGCATGCTAAATCTTGGTTGAGCTGATTTTTTACTGTTTTCAGTATGACCAGGAGTCACCTCACTGGGAAAAGAACTAAACATTCTAATCAGCCTCCTGCAGAAATAAAAAATATTTATATGAAATTACAATATTCTAATGTTTGTTCAGCAAATGTGTCATCATTAAATAGTGTTGAAAGACAGTCACCATAACTTTTGAAATGTATTTGCTCCAGAGAGCCAGCATGTAGTAAACAAACATTGTGTAATTTGGCCAACCAACCATACAGCATGAGAGCAGTGTCCTACTAACTGAGAGTGTAAGTATCTACATATTACAAGCAAAAAGGAGATGCCAGTCCCTCAGGGACAAGGTACAACACTCAGCAATTTAAAGCGTTGGCTTTAATGAAAGCACAGCGTTGCTGTGGTGGGAGCCTCGGTATACCAACACTAAATGGGGGGACCTGATAGAGTAGAACCCTGCTTGGAAGTATAGCTCAAAGGACAGCACTGCAGGGGTGGATAATAAAACTTGCATTGATTAACTGATTTGCCTTACATATCTACGTAAAGTCCTGTTTTGGTCACTAGTGAACTCTGATGTAATGCAGGTACTGTGGTCTGAATTCTGAGTTCTGCAGCTGTTCATTACATTAGTGCCTGTGCAAAGGTGGGTGCAGATGAGAGGGGAAGCAAGCTATCCAGGGCTACCTCACAAAATAAAATGTGCTTGGGACTCTGCATATGTGGATGGGAAGGAATGAAGTACTCCAGATTACCATGACAACAAGATTCATACTTGGATGAGGGAGATGAATTATCCTGGGTTACCATAGCAAAGTCTTCTTGAGCCCTACACCACACTTGTCTCTAGTTCTTCTTCTTCAGAAGCCCCTTAACTGTGTTCTGACCGAAGGAGGTCAGCTCTGCTCCATATAGGTGACACAGCCAGACAGAAGATACTTTCTTAAACTCCCAGCACAGGAGGTAAGCTATACTGTCAAATATCTGGCTTAGAAACTACAGCAAGTGTTTTGCCTTCCTGAAATGAGACAATAAACTTATCACAATGGATATTCTGTTATAAAAGTTGCTACTACCTTCACTTGGATGAGTTCTGTGTCTTTACAGAGGCAAGGACATGTTCACTTCTAATTAGACTGAAAACAAACCCCGCAATTTGGCGGTTTCCAAACAAAACAATGGTACAAGGTTGGCAATCTTCAGAAAAAGCTAATAATGAGACTAACATGTTTAATCCCATTCCAGGTTTCATTTCCCTAGTCACATTTCTTGTCTGCCTTTCTAATGGATCCCAGCTTTACAATAACCAGGTACTCTTCTGTGAACTTTTGGCACATGGAAAGAAGCCAATAGTCAGTTTTGCCATATGAGATCCAGCTTCTGATGTAGCAAGGACATAGGCAGGCACTGGTTCGTCTCCTGAGGAATACACTTTGTTTTTCTGAATATTTTTTTAATTTAGAAGGTAGAAAGAAGATAACATACCCTACTGTACAAAAAGTAAGCAAAATCTCTAAGCTGGATACTTTTGCAGACAACAACAAAGAAAGCACCTGTATTTTGAGTCATGAAAGATACGTAGGTACTGTACAGAATAAAGAACAGCACTATTTAAAAGAATCTCATCCCTTTTAGAGTTATTACTGGTCTTCTCTGTCCTGACACGTGCAGAAAAAATCTGCTACACCCAGGGGACAACAAGCATTACACACTATACCTAGATACCTGACAGTGTGATACACACAAAGCTTCCATGAAATCAATGTTTGTGGAGGTAAGTTCTGGTTGCACTACTTTCCGTTTGGATGCGAAGGCTTCTCAGATAATGAACATTAGTATAATTACAGCTACTATGGAGATGAGGGAGCCGATGGAGGATAGGGTGTTTCATAGGGTATAAGCATCTGGGTAGTCTGAGTATCGTTGTGGTATACCAGCTAGGCCTATGAGAAGATGAGCACTCTCTTTACTAACTCAGATACCCCCCCCTTTTTTGTTTGGCCTTGGCTTTTATGTAGAGATAATAATAGATTCTATCAATTTAGTCTTTGCATCCTCCTTTTCCAGTGTCACTGATGTTTTTGAACCAGGAATGACATCACAAATTACCCTTTATTATGACAGTAACGCTTAAAAGCAAAAAGCAAGGAAGAAAGGGATCTGAACAAAAGCATTTTGAAAAACAAATGCAAAATGTACAAGCAATATTTATTACAAATGGAACATAAAGTACATTTTTATTTTGCCATAACAGAACAATAACCAATTTTAACAAATTGCCTGCATTTTTAGAATACATACAGAAGCTCCGTAATCAGTGACCTCAATAACAGTGCTCATCTGCCACCCAGTGTCTATTTGCTTTTTTCCCGTCTTACAAAAGCACACAACCTGAAGACTATCTGCCAAGATGAACTCTACGTTATGATTTATGTTTTAGCTAAATGTTACCAGCAAACTAGACTGCTATCAGAAAATATGAAAATTAGGCTGAAGAAACTAAAGAAACATGACTGAGCATAACAAATTATTCAATGAGTCTAATCAGAAAAGTGATTTTTTTTTTCATCAAATGTGTACCTAACAAAATGATGGAGTACAAGGAAATACCATTGAGGAGGTCCTTAAATTTGTAAGGGAGAGAAAGCTGGGGAACATGGCATAAAACTAACGCCTACTAATATCCTTTACAGTCTCAAATTAATTAGCATGTAGAGAAATATTTACTTGCCTAATTCCTGAAGACACAAGCTGAGTTAATTTAAACTTTATTACGTTCCCTGGGAGATGAAAAATAAATTATAGCAGTGTGGCTGAATAACTGGAATAGATTGACTGTTTACGCCGGGGACAGTAACCAAAAACTAACCTTACAGAAAGGGATGGAGGATGGAGAGCAAAGGAATCAGAAGAGCAGACGACTGATAGAAGAGAAAGAAGACATTTCCTACTTTGCATCCTCAAGTATTTATTCTAATATTATTAATATTAGAATAGAAACATACATGAAAGAAATATCAGCAGAAGCTACCCTCTGTGTTTGACAACTGATGGATTTATAGGACAAGGGGACAGTCAGTGGCTTCTGCTTGACCTTCTCTTGATTTTTCAGGATTGGCTTTCTCCAGAAGGACAGGAACCTGAAACCCAGCAAGGACAAAGGAACTGCAGCTGAATTAAAGCTAAGGGATGAAAATATTTTAAATTAACAAAACACCTGCTCTTGTAGTCTGGCCAAAGGTTACTAGCAATAACAAAACAGAATGTAGGCAGGCCATTATTATAAACAATTTTTTTCTCTTCCCCCATCCCCCTACAAAAAACAGATAAGATTTTGGCTTTTAAAAGACTGCTTAATCATTAAATAAATGACTTGTCACAGACTTCAAAAGTGATGATGGAAAAATAGAAAGCAGACTGTCAAGTTAACCTAGTGTTACACTAGGTGTCAGAACATAGAGTGTCCAAAGAATGGAAAAATTATGTAATTGACTTGAGGGGAGCTAGTAGAGCCTGACATTCAAAGAGCTCAATTTAGAGCAGCATATAAGGGGACCAACATATACCAGGTCATGTACTTTAGAAAGACAAAATCAGACACAAACACACTATATGTGAATACACATATTATGTGAATACATATTCATTACAGCACCAACTAATTAAACAACCTAGCATTCCTAGGAACACTTTTTATCAATTCAAAATATTTCCCCTATTCTCTATCAAGCTGCCACTAAGCAAAATCAAACTTAGCTAATATTAGATATATCTATGATTGTGTACTCTAAAGTTATGCAATATTTTGAAAAAAAAGATGAAATTTCATATCATCCCTATCTGCATCAACTTCAGAACAGTCTGTACTTTGTATGAAAAAAAAAATCATGTTTATAGCACTGTAAATGAAATTCTACAAACTGTAAAACAGCAGAACCACAAGGACAATTAGGAAATTTATATCTGGAAAATACCTGAAATCTTGGCCAATCCTAAAGGACACAACTCAAAAGGAAGAATGAAAAGCCCTAAATGCAAACACCTTAAAGGGCAGGTAATTTTCCACCAAGATTATGGACAAATGAGAAAATATGAGAAAGTTTTCCTTTATGTAAAACTTGCCTGAATATCTTATAAAAATAAAATCAGTTATGATATCACCTTGTTATGGTTGGGTTCTTTAAAATCATTAGAGAGATGCCTCTGACAAAATTAAGCTGCAAACAAGGCCATATGCCGAAGGCAATAGTACAGATTTTTATTTAACAGTAAATATGAGGTAGAGAGAGATATAAAGGAATAGGGAAGAGAGTGAGGGTGGAGTGGGGGGAGAGAGTAACAGAGAGACAGATTAAGTAGAAAAAATATCACCACTCTGTGGGTTCCAATGGCATCCCGTTGATCCTCTTCTTGGGGTCTTCCTGGTGGTTAGAGTCCCAGTCTTGTCAAAGTGATGGTTGCAGTCCGGACCCGTCAAGGAAAGCCCGGGGTAGTGAGGGAATGTATCAGTCTCAGCGTATCAGTGAAGTGTAGTGAAGGAAGAATCCTGTATCAGTAAACAAAGTCCCACATGGTGAAGGAAGAGGTCTGTGGCGGTAAGGAAAGAAATCCGTTCATGAGCGAATAATAACCACAGGGGGAAAGGGAAAGCAATCATGCCACTCAAAGAAAGGCCTCTTGTGAGCCAGATGTAAAGAATTTTAGAGAAACACACAGGTAGTGAGAGTATTTTGAAAAAGAATGGAGAAGACTCAGAAGCAAATAGTTAATAAACAGACTGTTCCTCTCAAATTCCTAAGTTCCTGTTTTGCAATGGCTTCAGCATGGGCTTGCTATTGAAACAGGAGCCAGGCCTAAAAGAGTTAACTGAGATATCTTGGCCTGCTAAGAAACTTCAATACCTGTTTTGCTAAAAGAACATTTTAGGTTAATACCATGTTCTGTTCTGCTCACTGGACCAAAGGCCTTATTATAGAAAGAATAGGAGTAATACACGCACTGTAATAAATTAGGTAAACTAGACGTTTGAATAGGATCTAGAAGGCCCAGAGCCAGGATTTTGCAAGCTTGAAGGATTCAGGTCACTTAATTGAAGGGGTCAAATTGAGGAAGACGTCCATGGCGACCACTAGAGGGATGAAGGCTTGAGGAGAAGACCCCCAAAGTACAAGACTGTGCATGCCTGGAAAGACTCCACCCAGAGACTAGCCTACTTATTAATATGTATAATAAATGATGTAACCATGTATCTAAAGTGTATAAAATGGCTTAGTTTTGCACTTACAAGTCCAGCAAGTTTGTCAGCGCGAGCTGGCTTGCTCCCAACACTGAATAAACAAATACCTTGCTGCTTAAAGGTAAAAAGTCTCTGAGCAGTTTCTCGGACCGATTTTTCAGATTCACTATCTCAGTAGACATAGCCATTCCGTCTTACACCACTTTTTAAAAAACAATCTTCAAACACAAATAACATACAATAATATACAGTAAAGTGCAGGAAAAACACTGAAGAGTCCTTTTCTCACCAGTTCTAGGTATTAGAACTGGTATCATTTATTTGGATCTTCATTTGCATCACATATCTGCCGTAGAGAAAAAAATCTTGAATAGATGATAGCCATATTAGAATTGAGGTATCACAGAACAATCATGTGTGAATCAAAATAAATTCAATTACTATCATATACAATGTTGTCATGTGAACTGTCCATCTGAGAGATGATCTTTCATCACCACTTCTATCAAAGCTCCAGACCATAAAATCTTAAAGAAATGTTAAATTCAGTTCCAGGAACGGGCCAAATACTGCATCTTATTATGTCAAGATACATGTGAAACAAGAATAACCTATCAGTTGTAAAGAAAAATAAGATTATGGAATTGATTACAGCTTGTACAAGGCTTGAGACATCAGTTTCTAGCCCAAGGCACCCAACAAATGAAAATCACTTTTTCAAAGCAAATCTCGAGTCAAGAGAAGGAAAACAGGAGGAGGGCGTTAATTCTGTCTCTTTGTGTTGATCCAAAATGCAAAAACTGAGAAAAACATCATGTTTCTTAGCCTGAAACACACCAAGAAATGTAGACTTAGGAAAGAAAAAGAGCATTCACATGGTATTCCTTAGTCCAGTCTTACACATATGCATCAGTCCAAGTCTGCAGGACCCTATCTCAGAAGGGACTCATTGGACTTTGGCTTTATTACTGATAATCTCAAAACGGTGCTAGATTTACATCTATTCTTGGAAGTTCTCTCATTTTATATTTTTTACTTTTATCATCCCATGTAAGAGGGACTGATTTCATAGACCTTAGCATTATACACAGAAAAACATTTGATTCCTACAAAGAAATGATTGAGTGAAACCCACTATTTTTGTTCTTATATCCCATAAGGAGACTTGTTATGACCAACATATAAGTATTATCCATTTACACCACAGCAGTAATCCCTTTGTTAAATAATCGTCCCGCGGCAAGAAGCTTCCCCCCTCCCCTCCATTTAACCTAACCTTTTCCTTGCACAAACTTGCTAGCAGAGTTTATACCTACGGCTCCAAAGAACCGCTCACTGCCTCCTGTTTGGAGGAAGAGCTAAATAACCAACTTATGGGCGAGAAATTAGGGCTACAACTAGAGCACATTTTAATTTCACGGGTGTATTACCACTGCAAAGGTATGGCCTCACTTTCAGCTAACTTCCATTCCCAGACGAGATCCAAGTTATTGACAACCACACAGCACCCCAGGAGCTCTTAGCACTGATATACACAAATACATATATACACAAATAGACACACATACACGAGTAGTTTGCCAGTGCCGTGCCTGCAAGGAGGTGACCGGCCCTCCACCGGCACGGAAGAGGCAGGGGCAGGGAAGGGGACAGGACGGGGGCAGTGGCAGAGACAGGTACAGAGGCAACGGCAGGAAAAGGGCAGGGGCGGCGCTGGAGCAGCGACGGGGACAGAGGCAGAGGCAGGAACGGGAACAGTGGAGGGGGCAGGGACAGGAGCAGCATTAGGGGTAGGGATGCGCAGCGGCACGGATGGCAGGGGCAGGGGCAAGGACGAGGAGAGGGCCAGGAGCAGACACACGTGCAGGACAACGGGCAGGGCCGCTGTGGGGGCAGCGGCGGCACAGGGGAGCAGCGGCGGGCACAGGGGGAGCAGCGGCGGGCACAGGGGAGCAGCACAGGCACAGCCCCGTCCCGTCCGCCCCGCCCCCGGGCCCGCCGGCGCTCCGGCCCCGCCCGCTCGCGGGGAAGTGTCGCTGCCCCAGTTCCGGCGAGGCGGTGGCGCCGCCGGGACGGCACCGGGCATGGCGCTGTGGCTGCCGCGCTCCCGGGACGCGCAGCGCCCCGGAGGAGGAGGGCGAGGAGCGGGGCAGGCTCCCGCCTGCCACCAGCGTCTGCCGGAGGTGCAGGTACAGCCGTGCTCCCCGCGCGGGGCTGGCGGGGCCGCGGGCGCCTCGGCCCTGCGGGGGAGCGGCGGGGGACGCGGGCACCGCGCAGGGCGGGGCGGCGCTGCGGGAGGGCCCGCCCGGCGCCCGGCGGGGACGGGGGGGGAGAGTCTGGCGTCTGCCGCCGGCCCTGGGTAGCGGTTCCACCTGGGCAATCGATGTGCAAGGAGCTGGGCTGGAGTCATCCCAGCATCCCTGTGCCTGAAGAGAAGATACACAGGCAGTGTGTTTCGCTGTTGGCCAGGGCAAGTCGGCGATTTATAAACACGTTGTTGGGAATTCTGTGTGTTCTCGCAAGAAGCTGTCATTACGTTACTTTTGCAAAGAGTGGGATTTTCTTCTTGTTATTGCAGAAGTAAGGATGCTGTAATTCTGAAACAAAGCTGGGACAAGAACTTTGATGTACCTGCACTAAAGTTTCCTTCAGATAATCTTTTTTCAGCTTGTCCTTCGCGTGCCCCTGCCAGAGGTTATCAGCAGTGCAGATTTCATAACATGGCACTGGAACGCTGAGGAACTAATGCATATGGATGCTTTCTTTTTCACTTTTGGTGGAAAAGGCATGGCATATGCTATAGAGGATAATTTCTTAAATTACTGAGCGTGAATTCCCAGCACACTCCTGGAAGTAATATAAGCAGAGTTGCTTAAGACGACATTTTTCTCTCCCAGCTATGAGTGATAACCTCCTCAACAAATTTGACCAAAAGGAGCTTATGTTTGTGCTGGGCCTCAGCCACTCTGTAACTTAAATTCCACTTTCAGTGTCGGTTCAAGGGAAGAAGATATTGGCCATCTGTTTAGTACTAATCCATACGGGAATGCAGGCAGCAGCAGTTACTTTACTGTTGTGATCTGACATCACCAGAATGATACTTTCTTCTCAGAAGTGTATATTCAGAGTATTGTCACACTTGGCTGCTGCTAATGTTGCAGCCTAAAGATAGCCAGAGGGGTTCAGCTGTGTCAAAAGTATTTTTACAGTCTGGAGACTTTAACTGATAGCAGTACATGATCCAGGAAATACCCTTAACAAAGTTAAGGTGGCTTGAATTGGAAATATTTTTGTACAAAACACAGCTGTGCAATGCCATGCTTCATTACTCTTGCTGATATAATGCTGCATATCTAAGGTGCCTTCCAGGTGCATTACTATTAACTTTGGGATTTAGGCCAGTCTGCTTCTATACAAACTGTAAACAGACAATTTTCCCTCCATAAATAGCATGTCTGATTTTCCTCACAGACATACAGCCAGGGGATTGAATTAGCCTGCCAAAAAGAAAGAGAGTTTGTCAAGCACTCTGTAGAATGCACGTGGAACCTAGCAGAAGCCCAGCAAAAATTTGGTAGCTTAGCATTGCATAATTCAGAATCCTGCGATCAAGAGTCTGCTCAAGCGAGGACAGAAGCGGCAGAGTTGAGATGGAGAGAGGAAGAGTGGAGAAGGAAAGAAGAAGCACTGAACCAGAGGGAAAGACAGAATTTATGGAACGCAGATCCTGTTAGTAAGGAAGTATTTAATAAGGTATGACCCATATTGGTGTGCATGGAAAAAAAGTCTTAGGCTCTTTTGTTCATTCTGGTTGTTACTAGTCTCTGAGTGTATTCTGTGTCTAGTACAGCACAAAAATGGAGTATGTCCCTCATCTTTTTGCCTGCGAATATCATGAAACAGATCCTCCTAGAATCTATGCTAAGGTACATGGAGGACAGGGAGATGATTTGGGACATGGATTCACAAAGGGCAAGTCCTGCCTTAACCAACCGAGTGGCCTTCTATGATGGAGTGACTACAGCAGTGGCCAAGGGAAAGATTACAGATGTCATTTATCTGCCTCTCTGCTCTGCCTCTGTGAGATCCCCCAAAGTGCTATGTCCAGCTCTGGGTTCCCCAGTACAAGAAAGACATAGATCTGTTAGAGCAGGTCCAGAGGAGGGCTGCAAAGATAATCAGAGCGCTGAAGCACCTCTCCTATGAGGACAGGCTGAAAGAGTTGGGGTTGTTCAGCCTGAAGAAGAGAAGACTGCTGGAGAGCCCTTATTTACCTTATTGTGGTCTTTCAATACTTCAGGGAGCCTTAGATGGAGAGAGACCTTTTCATCACACCCTGTTGTGATAGGACAAGGGGCAATGGCTTTAAACTGAAAGACAGTAGATTTATATTGGATATAAGGAAGAAAGTTTTTTATTATTAGTGTGGTGAGACGTGGGAAGAGGTTGCCCAGGGAAGCTGTGGATGCCCCATCCCTGGAAGCAACAGAGTTCAGATTGGATGGGTCTTTGAGCAACCTGATCCAGTGGAAGACAAATGTCCCTGTCTGTGGCAGGGAGGAGTGAAACTCTGATCTTTAATTGTCTCAGCCAACCCAAAATGTGAAACTTAGTTTGCTTCTAATACTGAATACTATAATACAGATTATTTAGCACAAAGTTTTTTTATAGTAGAATCTCTGCTTTGATTTAACAATTTAATTTAAACAGCTAGCACATCTCCTAATTTCACTGATTTAGCTGCATCCAGGATGCAGTGTACATGGTTCTTATCACTGACACATCAGTAAGTTTCCATCTGAGGACAGAAGTTTCTCAGAGACTATAATGAGACTTTAAAACTCTGTTATGAGGTAATGCATATTCTAAAAGAAAACCTTCTGAAATATGATGTGACTCTAAAATTAGAACATAGCCCTTTAAATAGTAGCATATTAAAATATAATATTCCTTTATATCACTAAACAGTATGTTTGGAGTTTCTGTGATAGTACAATTTTTCTCTTCCTCAGAGTTTTATTAATCAAAAAAGAAAAGAAATAGAAGATGAAGCTGTGTCTGAACCACTTATGCAAAAACATGAACAAAAGATTAGACACTTTGGTGAGTCTGCTTTTCCAACATTTTGCAGTCCCTACAGTATTTATGTTGGTTTGCTCCTTCTTGTATAGAATGAATGCTAACAAATGAAAGACCTGGATAAAGACTGTTCAGCTCTATTTTATCAAGACAGATAATAATTTAAAAGTGAAACAAGGTGTTAATTGAAGAAACTTGTTAATTCCTGTGACCAACAAGAACTCCAATTGAAAAAATAATTAAAAATTAATACTCAACTGAGCTTAAGATGTCCTGGTTTCAGTTGGAACAGAATTAAACTCTTTTCAGTAGCTGATACAGTGCTGTGTTTTGGATTCATTATGAGAATAATGCTGATAGCATAACGATGATTTGGTTGTTGCTCAGTGGCTCTTACTGTAAATCAAGGAGTTTTCATTGTCTCATGCACTGACATCAGGTGCACGTTAAGTACATGAGAAACTGGGAGAGAGCATGGCTGGGACACCTGACCTGTACTGGCTAAAGGAATGTTCCACACCACAGGACACCATGCCCAGGATATAAATGAGGGAGTTGACTGGGAGGATCCGATCATTGCTCAGGAATGAGATGGGCATCAGTCAGGGGGTGGTGAGAAGCTATATTGAGTGTCGAGTGTTCCTCTTGAGTTTTTTCATTCCCTCTCTCTGTCCCCCCACGCCCTTTTTCTCCCCTCACCCCTCTTCTCTGTCCCTCTCCTCTGCTCTCCCCCTCACCCTCCTGCCGTCTTCCCTCTTTTTCATTACAATTATTATTAATACCAGATGAAACCAGGACAGGCCATGAAAACTACAATTCTAGCAATTTTCTCTGCTGTTCAGTGGGAAAAGGCAGGGACATTCATGGAAATACAAGTCGTGTATAAAAGTGCGTGGGATTGTCCATAGCTCTCTCCTTTTAATAAATGTTTTTCTGGCATCTGTTAAGCTACAAGGGTAATGACTGATTAATGGACATGTTTGTAAACACCTACTGAAAGTACGTGTGCTATACTCAATTATCCACTAGGTGTCACTGTAGCTCTGTCATAATTATTGAACGCAATTAAGCACAAAGCTGATCTTTCAGTAATCTGTAATTTTGATGGTTCTCTAAAGTGCTTTCCATTCTTAGTTACAGGCTGGTTTCAGACTATAGTATAGTGTAGCCATATTTGGAATTCCAGAACAATCAAGAACAGGATGGAGTTGGCAAAATTGAATTCTTTCAACAAACTTGTTTTTACTACGCTATTTGGCTTCTAAGGCTCTTAAAAGCTGTTTTTAAGAAAAGGCTTCTAGCCCTGTTAGCCTTAGCAAGCCTTGCAAGTACCAGGTTGAGGCACAATGCTGTCAGGGTATGCAAACAGCAGTAATAGGTGCAGGTTCTCTCAAGGACCTTAACTGCTCAGTGTAATGATAGTGGAATCAGAAGACATCTGCCCTGCCATGCACTTCAACAAGAAAAAAAAGAGGCTTCCTTGCAGGCTTCCTAGCTGAGAGTTGTGTAAAAGTACTCTTTATCAGATTAAACTGTGACAGAAGCAACCTTATTAAAGAGGATGATACATTTTTTCGTACCTCCTAAATTCAAAGCCATGTTGTTATTTTAATTTGAAATACATAAGTACATTGTAAAAGCAACAGTACATTAACACTTTTTGAAGTCTCTTGTTCCATGTTAAGTGGTGCCAAGGGGCAGTCTGGACTTCACTAGTGCATGAGTCCTGTTTCTGAATCCTGCTCTGGCTTCCTCCAAGCAATAAAGAACTTACACAGAATAACTTGAAAACAGGAAGAAATATTAGCTGTTGCTTTCTATTTAGGGATTTGTTTGCTAGAATTAAGATGAGCTTAGGTCATTACCACTGAATGATCTTTAGCCCAGTTATGATGATACGATGATGGGTAAAGCTGTACATCTGGTACCTGTTGCCAGTAATGATTGTCAGTGATACTTGAAGGACAATTTTAAGTGGTCTAAGTATTTAGTTCTGATTTTTAAACTCAGCTTGTTACATGAAGGTAGTATCATGATACCGCAATTCAAAGTTCTAATTAACTATCCAATACTGATGTGGCTTTGTTTTTTGAGATCAAGCTGTTCGTGTAATTAATTTCAATTTTTCTAAAAACCTAGCAAATCATTACTTCCATTTTTGATGTATTACCAGTTCTGTTCTTTGCATTCTTATTTGTGAACATTTAAAGAATTTGTGTTTGTCAGAATCACTGAAAGTAAATCTCTATCCATTAACTTTTTAAGCTATTTGAAGATGTAACAGATACCCACACCACTTTAGTGTGTATGAGAACTGATTAACAATAACTTATCAGTGATGCTAGAGATGCGTGACTGTTATAATCTACTTTTAGTATTTCAAAGTCTAATTATACCTCCTGGTAATGCTCTTTTCAGCATTTATGCATTTTCAGCATTTATGTATAAATCCCCCAAATTTAGCTGCATGCTGTCATTCTGAGGTTAGTGAACTGCAAAGTTGTTACATATACTGGGGTATCAATGCAAGTAACTCCCTTGCTGCATTAAATCTTTTATCCATTTCAAATGTCTTATCTATATTTCTCTTATTAGGCATGCTGAGCAGATGGGATGATAGTCAAAGGTTTTTGTCTGATCACCCATACCTTGTATGCGAAGAAACATCTAGATATCTCATGTTGTGGTGTTTTCATCTGGAAGCTGAACAGGTATGAAGATGTTTAAATTCTTTGAAAGCATATGGTTTCCCACTTGCACTGTAAAAAAGGTGACCAACTTGATCAGCTGTTTAACTGTTCTTTCCTTCACTACTTTGTTGATAGTGCATTGTCACATATAAGTTTAGTTACAGCTAATTATAAGTCCCCTTGCTTCTGTAAGCATCAATTCACATCTGTTTAGGAACTGGAACAAAAGGAAATCATGCTCAATTTTAGAAATATAATCACAGGAATCTTCTTTAAGTGATAAATTCAACTTCTTTTTTTTTTCCAGAAAAGAGCTCTGATGGAGCAAGTAGCACACCAAGCAGTTGTAATGCAGTTTATTATAGAAATTGCCAAAAGCTGCAATGTGGATCCAAGAGGATGTTTTCGTCTCTTTTTCCAAAAAGCCAAAGTAAGTCAACTTGGGTAATGATTTGAGAAACTCTTGATGTTGGACAAGGGATCAGTGTTTTAGAGGTTTCTTCTTAACCATATGAGGCTATATAACTTGTTGACTGACTTAACCTTATGGGAAGGTGTTTTGTTAGCAATTATTTTCTATACAAAATCATTTATTGTAATTCCAATTCTGAAAATGAAAGCTTAGTGGATTTTGCTTGTTCCAGGTGGAAAGCAAGATGCAGCAGGGGGACAATAGGGGTATTATAAACAAGTAATAACTAAGTAACAACATCAAACACAGACCAATTTAAGGACTGATTTTTGACTAATTACACTGTGTTTTCAAAGTGTACTTACGTATTGTCACAACTTTCCATTTTATATGTAGTTTACAGTGGGGCCCAAAATAGTGTCCCTTTCTCATTACTGAAATAGAGCAATCCAGAGCTGTGCGGCAGAAATATGGGAAAACTGAAACTGTGGTTTGCTGTAGACTGCACTATCTTCAGTTATTCGAGACTGATGGATCTAGTATTGCCTAAAGGGGCATAGTTGAAATGTGAGTCAGCTTGTGCTTTACTTTTGATCAGAGGGTTTCAACAAGCAGCTGTTATTCCAAGGGTACCTTCTGAATTGGAATAAATGAAAGGCTAAAATTAGATTTAATTTTACATGTCCTTAGATAAAATCAATTACTTCTACCTATAAATGCTGGAGATTGTCTTAAAAAGAAATACCTGAAATGTGGTTTTGAATTGACTAACATTATTCTTGAGTTGTTCACAGTTGTTATTCCCCAAAAGGTAGTATAACTGCATTGGTTTTTTTCAGCACTGTGCATGCTTGCAACCCAAAAGTAAATCTGACTAAAGTGCACGTATTTAATTATTCTCTTTGCAGACAGGTGAAGGCTATTTTGAGGCCTTTAAAAATGAACTTGAGGCATTCAAGACGAGAGTGAGAATCTGGTCACAATCACATGGCTTTCAAACTATGTTACTACATGATCTCAATGTCAATCCTGGTTGTGTAGGAGAGAGGACATCTTTTTTACAGGTAGGTTTATTATTTCTAGAAATTAATTTAACTAAAGTAAGATTAGGTCTTGTCTTGAGAAGCTGTACCTTTCCAACATATAAAGAGGATTGTTCCTGGAACTGCTAGTGCTTGGGATATAGCATGCAGTATTATTAATACACAGGGCATATACAGGCTTTCTTTTTACTTGCTAGAATTCAGAAAGCATCAGCATAAGGTCAAAAGCATATGTTTGTTCAGTGCCTTTACATTTTGTATTCACTGTCTTTACCACAAGCAATGTAAAATAACTAGTCCTATTCATGGGATCATTCTGGTAAGTCACACAATCATGGAGTGGCTTGAGTTGGAAGGGACCTAAAAGTTCATCTTGTTCCAACTCCCCTGCCGTGGGCGGGGACACCTTCCACTAGACTACTTTGCTCAAAGTCCCACCTAACTTGGCCTTGAACACTTCCAGGGACCCCACAACTTCTCTGGGCAAGAGACGTCAAGCTTAAGGAAAGTTCTTTTTGTGATAAAAGCAAACTGAGCATACTTAGGTCTTTCTTAAAGTTCTAGTTATGGCCACATTCTAGAATGAAGATGCAACTTCAAGGATTGTCAAAAATTAGGTATTAGGGAAGGTGTCACAATTGAAAGTACTTATTCCAAATAATTTGATTAAATTATCTCTCATGTAAGATGAAACAGCTGAATTTTAAGTAAATGTGCAGTTAGGTGCTAGAAATATTAAGACCAAACACAAGCTATTCCAGCAAATTTTAAAAATTCTTGACACACTGATGGTTGATGATTTTTTCAGAGCTTATTTTCTTACTATTGCAAATTTGTCCCATCATAACATGGACAACACAAACTGTTTACTTAAACTAAAATCTGTTTCTCACTCACTCTTTCTTTCTCTGTATATACAACTGTGGAGAATTAAGCTGTCAATTTTTCATCTGTTGCAGAACACAGGAGATCTACAAGGTTCCATAAACACAGATGTCTGCAGTCTGAACTCTGTGATACAAAGAGATGAAGAAGAATCAAAAATGATGGACACATTATAGTTCTTTTAAGACTGAGGCCAAGTACTCCTTTATTTCCCTTTTTTTTTTCCCCCAAAGAAACAAACATGGCTATTTTCTTGACACTTATTTTTCTGGGTACTGCACTTTATTTTTGGTGTCAGATTTTTTGTTGTTTTTTGTTTGGTTTTAGGGAGAAAGGGATTTTGAAGGGTGGGTAATTGAGAAAAACTTGTAATATTGTTTGAAAATGTGCTGCTAGGTTTTTGGTTGTCCTTGAAGAGCAGGGTTCTTATATTGCTGAATGTGAAACTGGATGTGTTTTCTGCTACTAACCTTGCCTTTCATGACTTTAGAAATTAAAGTTAAAAAAAATCTGCACAAATACAATGTTTACAAGAAGCAGCAGATTCTTGGTAGAATCTGCTATTGTCTTATTACAGATGTGGACATGATTTACTCTGAACATTGGAGATTGCAACTGTATTCATGCTACCTTGCTGACAGTATAAGCTCTCAAATTTGGTTATCACTAATAGCAATAAATCAGTATCTGGTATGAGTATTTCTGATCTGAATGGATTAGATTAAAACACTGGCTTTCTACCTCCATTAAGGGGATATAAATGTAATATTGTACCTTCATTAAACGTAACTTGGTTTTGTCCTAACATGTAAGCAACACTTGTGTACAAATGAGTGCTGGGTTGTATGATTTCTGAGAGTCTGACTCTTCTTGTTCATAAGGCTAACTTTAGATTCTTTTTTTAAACCGAGTGTCATTATGGGTAGAAGTATTGGATGGGGTGAACTTGAGGTACAAGGGTCAGGCTAAGACTTCAGTTTAAACAAAAAGTTTTGTCACAGGTCATACAGGGTAAGGTGTCATGTGGCGTTTGAAAGGTCCCTCATATGCTACCAAACCAAAGTGGGTTTCGACATTTGTCAACTCAATTAAAGTGGAAAATCATTGAAAGCTTCCTGTTTGAGTAGCTGGAAATCCAAATACTATTTCTAGACAAGGCCTTCCACAGAACTTCTGCAATCCAGAACTCTACTGTGCTTTTCTAACTTGCTGCTGTTACAGCAGGTCTGTCTATAAAAATATGTACTTCATTTGGAAGACTCCAGTGAAGACAGCTCATCCCTCAAATAACGGTATCAGTACACACACTCCATCCTTTACTGTATTGTTCGGATTGTTCACAAGGTCTGGGAGGCTTCTTGGTTTCAATAGTTCAATGAATACAGTCTACCTGCAGTTTTTAGTTCAGGCAAAACAACAACCCAGGCAATGCTACAGGCTGTGGGAGGAGTGGCTGGAAAGCCAGAAATGACCTGGGGTTCCTGGTTTACACCAGCTGAACATGAGCCATCAGTGTGCCCAGGTGACACAGAAGGCCAGTGACATCCTGGTCTGTATCAGAAATAGTGTGGCCAGCAGGACCAGGGAAGTGACTGACCTCCTGTGCTAGGCACTGGTTACAGGAATCCTGTGTTCAGTTTGGGGCCTCTCACTCCATGAAGGATGTTGAGGTGCTGGAGCGCGTCTGGTGAAGCAATGGAGCTGGTGAAGGGTCTGGAGCACAAGTCATACTAGGAGCAACTGAAGAAGCTGGGGTTGTTTAGCCTGACGAAAAGCAGGCTCAGGGAAGACCTTATTGGTCTTCACAACTATCTGAAAGCAGGTTGTAGCCAGGTGGGGGTTGGCCTCTTCTTCCAGGCAATTAGCAATAGGATGAGAGGAAACGGCCTCAGGGTGTGCCAGGGAAGGTTCAGGTTGGACATCTGGGAGAATTTCTTCATTGAAACGGTGGTCAGACATTAGAATGGACTGCCGAGGGAGGTGGTGGACTCCATCCCTGGAAGTGTTCAGGAAATGACTGGACATAGTATTCAGTGCTATTTTCTAATTGACATGGTGGTGATTGGTCAGAGGAAGTCTTTTCCAACCTTAATGATTCTATGAAAAGCCATGCTGGAATCCAGGAATCTTGAGGTTTGGTTACAATAGAAATAGGGAAAAGTCTAAGTCTGCAGTCTGTACCAGAGTATAGACTATTAGTACAATAGTCTGTATTGTACTAATTGGTACAAATGCAGCAGCAGATCCACAGACAGAAGTAGCTTTTCATGTGCTCCATAGCATTCTTTGGCAGACAGACTGCAGATAAAGCAGCAAGCAGCAGCTCTGTCCCACATGCAAATTGAAGATAACCAGCTTCAGTAAGATTTGTATTTTTCAAGCTTGACAGATACTCCAGAAAGGATAAGTAAACACTGACACTGCTTCCTCCTTATTAATTAGTTAATTATTAAGGGAAACTAAGGGAAAACTAGGAACTTCGGGTTGTTTTTTAACTGAATGTTATGTGAGGATAGTAAGGGCAGTGTAGCACAGTGACTTGCAATTGCTACCATTAGGAGTAAAGCCATTGATCTAGCAACCTGTGGTACACTAAGAGTTATTTTTTAAGTTTCTAAGGGGATAAATTGGATGGTGTGGGAATAAGTGTCAGATAATAAGGACATTCCTTCTCCCTTCCGACTCACTGAAACTTATGTAGGCTGGCAAAAATCCCCAATCATCACTGCGTTTTACTGAAATCAAAATGCTAAAATCAGGGTAAGCAGCAAATCAGGATTTCGCACTGTAATATGGTACCTACTGTTTTCTAACCATGACTTTAAGGAAGTTTATCTCTAAACTCAGTCTGCAGTCTCCATATAGACATTTCTGAAGAGGACAGTACAAGTGGGCTACCTTTTTGGCAAGCTTTCTTTAAAATGTAAGGAAAACTGATTGTAGTGATAGCTGCTTACTGTATTGCTCATTTATAGTAATGGTAAAGCTTTACAAATTCTGCAATGACCATTTTTTTTTAGATTCAAACATGTCTCAAAATTGATAGTGCTAAAACTTGATGTGAAAAATGCAGTCCAAGGTATGTCAACATCACAGCTCTGCAGCTGCCTACAGTCACTGCAAAAGGAGATTGGGACCTGCATTACTAGAACAGAGCTACCTTCAGACATTGCCTAGACACAGTTGTTTGTTTCTCAGGTTTTGCTGACTCTTCTTTAAACTCTTGATCCCAGCATAAAAAAAGGGCTGGGAGAGTTCACTGAAAAACAGCAGTGTCTGCATTTCCTGGGCTGTCAAAAAGTGTGGATTGTGAAGGTTTGTAATTCCAGTTATCTAGTGAATAAGTAAACACAAGAGCAGGTCAGAGACAAGAATCTCATGAAAACCAGTCCAATTGCTACAATAAAACTTGCTATATAATATGCCAAAGTTAATAATTTAACCACTGAAAATCGTGGCACTGGCATCAATGGGCAGTTGTTTTCAGAGATGCTAGAAAAGACACAATCACTAGTCAAGATCATCTAGCTGTAGCTTTACCAGATTACACTTAATCTGTTCAGTATCTGCTGTCTTTTTACTGATAAGGTCTTAGAGAGAGGCTTTACCAAATGTGTTACACATCATTGAAACTATTTCCTGTGCCTGCAAGGTAGTTGCTCTGAGGGCAGAAATATAAACTTAGTAATAAGACAAATTCATCCAAGCAAGTGTTAAGTGTAATTTAAGCCAAGCAAAACCAACTAACATCTGTGGAAGCAAACTTACAAGAAGATGACTCTTCTGTGGGATCAACCCATCTGTAATGCCAGTTCTGGTCTGAAATGGCTTTTTGCAGAATAGTGGTCATAGTTCTCCACAGCTTCTGGCTAGCCCCAACTTATGATGCATTCAAGAAATGTGCTTTTATATCCTCATTGTTGCTTCATTTAATGAGTAAACCAACCCACGTGCTTTCTAATTAAGCTGTATTCTGAAATGTGTTTCCTACACCAGTCAATGTTTGCAAACATATTTTCCAAATAAGAGACACAAGACTAGCTGCTTTTATTAAAGTTAGTTACTATATTTTAAAAATTAGGTATATTTAATATAAAAAATTATAGCACTAAAGTGAGAACCACAGGCATCACAATTCTATCATAATATAAGTTAAAGACAGCATTGGACTTTAATTATTGATCAGTCTGGTAGCTACGTGGAAAAATCCTTGATGGCTGAGTCTCATGTAATCAAGAGTGAGCTATGACAGATGAGCAGAAGTCTGACCTATTTTCACCTGGGAGTGGCAGCATTTTTCTGGCTCACATCTGGCAACTTGGTTTGAAGGAAAGCATAGATATGCGGCCAGATCTTATTGGTTTCTGTTCCAGAAAAGGATTTCAATAACCCTTTTTCCCTAAGAAAGAAAAAGAAGAAATTGTTACAGAAATCAAATTATTTAATTGTCCCAAGACCTCCACCTCACTCCAAGATTGCCCTGGCAGGAGTGAGCATTTGATTTAACACCAAGAACAGCCATAACATTGGAAATGCAGGCTGGGCAGTCATTACTCTGTTCCTCAAACAGCGACCTATTTGCCACATCAGTTCACAAAACTGACTGCTGTCTGCAGGGCACTTAACAAGCAAGATAAAGATAAGCAGCAATATAGTCATATAGCACATGCTGAACAGCAGTCATCCAAACAACTGTTACTAACACAGGTATTGTAAAGTTGCACCTCATGGATGTGCATCAGAACAAGCAAGATAACCGGGCACAATTGAGTTATTCTGAATTAGTAGCTAGTTTTATCTGTATAGTATGTTATTATCAATAACAATAGCTTAGGCCTATGTCTTACTGCAGTCTTTCAGGTATTTTCACTTCAGAAATCTAACAAAATCAGGAATACCACTGTCAACCTAGAAAAACTTCTTTAAAACTTAACCACCAAAGATGGAGCCTTTAATCCTGGTAGCACATAATGAAGGATGGTGGATATGGAGATAGAGGGAGGACATGATCCTACATGATGTTGTCAGACTATGATTTCTTTGTCTAGGCAAGTTAAGAGTAAAGGTCTACATGGTGACCTGCTATTATCTGTAAATTAGCACTGTGATACCTGCTGCTTTACATCAGTAGAAACTGTGTATCATTTTATCTTAGTAATTTGTTATCACTCCACAATGCAAATTACATGATTCTTAAATAGCTTCTTATTCCCAAAGAGTCTTGCTAGCTGGGCCCGTCACAGTCCTGTTCTTGAACAGACACTTTTAAATGCTCATTACACAGTTTCTCTATTTGTGTGTTGCTTCTTGATCCCTTGCACTTGTTAGGAGGGTTTCTACTTATACATTCAGAAGACAAAATACTGTTAAGATCTTCCAAAAAAAAGGAACTGTCTCTCTTACCTTACTCATCAGAGCTGTGTTGCTCAGAACAGTACTATGATGTATTGAATAATGCATAGTGCTCTTTATAAAGCTGAATATGGCTGTGGTGACAGGCTATTTTAGTATGCAGGTTCCTGAAAAGGTCCCATACAACAGTGGAAAACATACTCATTCTACTGGGTTGATTCCATTTTGAAGCCAAGAAAGCTGCATGGCTAATCACACCACATTCAGTGTTGCAGAATAAGATATTCTGTAACTGGAAAGATCTGTTCATTGCTATGCTAGTGTGAAATGAGCTTTAGAATGTGGAAGAATAGATTTTACTACTTACCGATAATATTCTAAAACAGGTTTTGTTTGTGCATCATAAGCCTGCAGCCTCCTACTAACCGTCTCTGGCTTGTCATCATCACGCTGAACAAGTGGCTCACCAGTAATATCATCGATGCCCTAATCAGAGTTAAAAGCAAACACTGGAGTATATTTCTTATTTCTGTTTAAGTATGTTTTGTGTAATTTTCTATTTAAATTATGATCAGCTGCCAGTTAGGGTGTAGATTTCTGCTTATAAAGAGAAAGGCAGCTGCTCGTATCTTATCTGCAATACAAGTTGTTGACTTTCCAGTAAAACAGTCCGTTGGTTAGAAATATTTTCTCAGTATTGCCAATGAATATTATCACAGTAACTTGACTAATTTGTCCTCTGAAACATTCGTAGAATATAGGGAACACATAGACAAAACCTTCATGTACAAGGGAAAACAATATTGTTGGTAATACATTCCTGCTTAACAGCAAGTAAGAGACCAACTGGACCTTTGTTTGACAATACTAAAATGGGCAAAGGTTTTAATGGGCCTTTGATTTTAGATTGCAAAATGGAAGAGTTATCATTTGGCAACAGCTGTATGAAAATGGCGTAAAAGCCAGTTGAAGCTTTCCCTACGGAAGTAGAGACCTAATGTCTGAACTATAATCTCTTGTTCCTATGAACTAAGTAAACGTTTTGCAGGTCTGTTAGATAAAACTGTATTTCACTTGTTCAGCTCTATTCCATGGTTTCAACTTATATATTGTAATCTACTATGTTGTGATGTGCCTTCTAACTAGCAAAAGGTAAAGCAGTGTTCCTAGTAGCACAGCTCTGGCAGCTGAAGCCTGCTCTTTGGTCTGATAATTCTCTGTTGCAGCTTGCCTGTGCTCTTCTGCAATTAAAAATAACCATGATTTTAAACACCTCATTTAAAGCAAAACAAAGGCAATGTTTTCAGTTGCTCAGTTCCAGTGCTCACCTGCTATTTCAAGCTGGCCTCTTTCCCTACAACACTGAAATCCAAAAAACTACTGAGCCTGCTGTGCTTCTGTGTAAGTTATTACAACAGCTTCCAGGTGAAATGTGATGCCAGAACAGCTAAGTTATTTAGAATTGCAGATGAAATACAGCTTAAGCTTCTTCAAAAACCTTAAGGTAACAATGTACAATCCTTATCTTCAAATTCTGCTTTAGGATATTTCACCTCTTGGATGTATTGAGAAGCTTCCCTGACTTGCAAGTTTCTACATCCAATTTTGCAGTACAGCAGCTCTTCCCTTGAAAATACCCATCCTATTTAAATATAAACATGGGGAAAGCATTAAGTGTATTCCTCTAACTGATGATTCTGTGTGCCTCCCAGATACAAACAATGACTCCTCTGGAGGACCACAAAGGAAACTACATTCTGGCTTGTACAGGCTGCAAACAGGCTAAGAATATGCCCAGATCCTATGCTAGTCTGCGAGGCAGACAGTGTTCCAGCTTGAGTTTCTACCAGGTCACTAACATTCCCTCAAAGGCAGGGTGTTACCAGAAAGATTCTGTGCTCCTAAGAGATGAAATGAACCCTTTTCTTCTGAGCCACTGTGTTTTGAAACAACATATGCAAACAACATTTTACTGCAACTACCAAATGCAGCATTTATTTAGTGCCACACCAACATATATTGCTTACCTGCACTTTGGGAGGACTGAATTCAAGATTGTAGACTCTGCCACTGGCAGGGGGGATCCAACGTGCTGTGAGCCGACACTTTATGGTCTCAAATGGCACATCTAGGTCAATCACAGTGTCTACATGACATTCTTTATCCAGGGCTTCTGCCTGAGCAACTGTTCTGGGGAAACCTTTTTAAAGGAAACAACTCCATAAAATTCCAAAAGCAGAATTACCTGGATTCAGTCATTAGAGAAAATAATTGTCAAATAGGGGAAAAAAAGCATTATCATGCTCTAAAGGTTAAAGAGACATCAGAATTCCCATGTATTTTTCAGTGTATTGTGGCATTTTAACTTGTTAAACGCCTCCCAGCTTTCATTTCCTCATTTCATTTAATCATCTTCCCAAAAATGTAACAAATAAATGCAAAAAGACCCCATACTCATATGTACCACATACCACTACATTGCATAAAAGCACTGTATATGCACTTGGAACAATAAAAGCTCCAGTGAAAAGCTTCACTCAGATGTCTGGAATAACTTAGAAACATTTGTGGCATCTCTTATTTCCACAGTTGTGCAAGTCTGGCTTAAGGCGGTTACCAGTACAAAGCTGTTTTATTCAGTTGCAGTAAGCCAAATATATTTACCAGAGGCAGCCCAGGATTAATTATATAAAGTGTAGCTTTAGAAGGGGTTCTAGAAGTTCTAGGTATCAAACTGTCCTGGGGTATGATGACTGTGAGAACACTCGGGCTGAACAGGAACCTGTCTTTTCACTTAAAAGATACTGCATTTTGCCCCATGACCTCTATAGCTCCCTGTTCTGTGCTTTTCAACTATTAGAGAAACTTAAGAAGGGGTGCAGTAGGAAACAAGGAATAAGAAGATCAAGGTCTCCACAAAGAATTGAAAATGAAAAATTGAGCACAAGAACTTTGGTGGTCAAAGTTACTGCAGAACGTGCTATTGCATGATAGATTCACTGAAACAATGCCCCTACTGACAAAGCTCTAGCATAGTCTCATGTAATTTTCATCATACTACACAAGCAAACTTCTCCATAAAGGCAAGTACCAAGAAGCACAAACTTCAGAAACTCTTCTTGAATAACATTTATTGATCAGTCCACTGCCTGAGTAAGGAACAAGCAAAGAACTAGCCTTACAACAGGAAAAAAAAAGTCTGAAGGCTACTGTGTCTGGTCTAAAACATGATAAAAGGAAAGAGCTAATTAACTCAGACAAAGCTCTTGCTTGTCTTAGTTAAGTCTCATGCAGCTGGTTTGCATCACAGTCATCAGCTGCCCTCATCCTGTTTTTCACACACTCATACTATCTCATGGAAATGCTTCTAAATGTTAAGAGCAGAAGGAGAGCTTCAGGACTACTGTTCTTACTGTTGCCAAGCTAGTCGGCCACCACACATCTCAGTTATGCAGCTGGAAAAGGAGTTTGCTGTGGGACTGAGTAATGAGAAACTCCCTCAACAAATTAAAATGCCTTTACAAAAGCACTTCATTGAAAATAAACCAGTGTTTGCTGCACACAGTGTTTTCTTGATACAGAAAAAAATCTACAAGATTGAATTATGAAGATTCCAGGAACACAGAGAAAAGTGCCCTAAATTATACCACACATAAATCTAAACAGATTATAACCACAGAGACATATGACTTAGACTGCTACATCTGCTATGATTCTAGAAGCCACCAACCTATCATAAGGCAGTAAATGGCTATTTGGCTAAGTGAGAATACAAGCAGTTCAGCAACTCTAGTTTGAGACAGCTGACCTCAGCTGTTTGTTCTGCATTACAGTTAACAAACTAAAGATTTCAGATTAACATTTTTCAACAGAACAGTGTTGTTCCTACAAAGCCTACTATGCCAGATCTACCCCGGGTGTAATTCACTGAGTCTCATTCCAAATACCGATGCAGACAAAATTTTTGCTCCAAAAGTTTAAAGGCAGCAGCATGTCAACATGCAACAGAAACTGACCTATTCTCCTATGGTTTTCACACAGCTGCCAGTCTGTGCAGCTATGCTGCTACAAATCCAGATCCACAAGGCTGGAACTCTGCATACACAAGCCCTGGAACTAAAGAAAATAACCCAAATATCTGCAGTTCTTTGCTTTATTGATTAGGTTTCATTGTGCTGTTCACTGTGGAATGAAGCCTAGAGAACAGAACCCAACAGCAAGAGACCTTTTAGAGCACTTAAGCAGTGGTTTTGTTAGTGATTTATTACACACCACACCACTGCAGTACTTTTCCATACTTACCTTGTTACTGCATCACATGCCTACCTTTCTATTTAAATAATTACTCAGCTCCATCCTTCAAAAGTTTTCCATTCCCCAAGGACTTTAACAAAAAAAGTCTTTAAAAAAAGAAACTTCTCAATGAATCAATATCATAAAAACTAACAGAACTGCCAGTTTTGAAATTTTACTGGAATATTGAACTACCCTTTTCAACATGAGTTAAATATCCCTGTAACGTTCTGAAGGCAGGATGCACCTAAAGCATCTTTCAGCCAAAAAAAACTGGGGCAGACAAGCTGCTGAAGGTTTCACAAGCTGGCAACAAGCGACCAAAGCACTCCAAGCTTTCCAGACCAGATTTTCTCTCCATATACAGTGATATCCAATATGCTAACTTACCATCCAACAGCCAGTTGTACTGATCTAGACCTTTTAGCTCAGTCAGCATTAGTTGTGTCATGATGTCATCTGGAATAAGCCGCCCTTGATCAATGTAGGACTTGGCAAGGATTCCCACTTCTGCGAAAGTAAGAGAAGTTGCATTACACTATCTCTGACCTCCAGCAAGTAAAGACCTCCCACAAGCCTGCAAAAAAATTTGTTTTGATCAGGATGGCAGCGAAAAATTGTAAACAACACAGACAGTAGGCTTGCTCAAATTAAAAAACCAGATGATCAGGTAGGATCTGACTGTGCAAATGTTTATACAATTCATTTGATCAGTTTGACAGATGGCAACAGTGCAGAACACACCTCTATCCCTGCACCCTCTGAATAAGTTTACTAGTAAGTATTTGAAATATTAAGTTCATAAGACTAAAACTGGGAGAGGCCATTAGGCAAAAGAGTCTTCAAAGTAAGAAATATAAAGGATACAAGTTTATTAATATATCAGCCCTCAGATTTCCTGTAAAAAAAGTTATTTTCTCAGTTAGCAACTAACTTGGACTTCACTACGAAGAGAAACATCTTTGGCATTTAAGAGAGTAGTGTGCAGTGGGACATGCTTGCCAGATACGTATTTTTATGATTACTAGAGTTACAAGAGGATGTTTATAGATGCTGTAAACTATTTATGGGAGCACACAGACACTAGTATTTTCCCATGGAACTGACTAACCTTTAATTCCAGTCATTTAGCCCACTGGCTCACTAAAATTACATCCACACATCATGGTTCTGGGTATCACACCATGCTCCTACCTGACAGGCAGTAGCATGCTGTAGTTCACCCAAATAATGGGTACAGCCAGGAAGAAATTCAGTTGTGTCACAGGCACAAATTTGGTCTCCATACCTTTCATTTACAAAACAATTACCCAATTATGTTAAGTCACCCAGAGCAGCAGCTAGACAGGTTTTATTGTGGATCTGCAGAAGCCTTTACTTGCAGCCAATTCAGATCTAGTTACAGAAAACTAAGCAGAAGAGAAAATGGGATGGACTGACATACCAACACAAGATATAACCACTTTCAGCAGAAAGCAGTGAAAAATGCCAGTCCTGTCACTCAATGCATGGAATGTGCAGTAGTACAGAGGCTCTTCTTCAGATAAGGCAACTGAAAAGTAGTAGATGCAAACAGTAGCTTTGCTAATTACAAAAAAAAAAAAAAACAAACAAAAACAACAACAACAACAAAACAAACAAACAAACAAAAAACCACACACAAAAAAAACAAACAATGAAGAGACAATTTCCCCTTATTGGGTATTCACATCTGTAGTCAGGCTTGAAAAGCCTGAAGACCATGAAATAGCCACTGAGTCTGCCTGGGTCTTTTCCCTTCCTTCCTTCTTCAAGGTCGGCAAGTCATACCTCTTATTACTCTAGTGTGCTTTAAACCACGTCCCCTGAAAAAGTAGACTGGGAGGTGGAATAAATCTTCTCTAGATAGTTTAATGTGTACTTGATGCTTAAATCTACTACTGATTTAGGTTACAGCATTGCTCTAGCCACAATGATCTAAAAATATGTGCAAGGCAAGGTTCACAGAGAACAGTTTTAACATACTTTGGAAAGATGATGTGGTTTTGGGCTCAGAGAGGTTCAGAATACAGCAAGCTGCAAGGTCCTATTATTAGACCAACAGAGTTGGAAACATACTGCCTCTTACCTCTCTCTACAGAACTCAGGTAATTTAGAAAGTTACTATTACAGAAGGAAAAAAATAGGCAAAACTACCCTCAGAGTTACATATTAGGACAAAAGGTTTGTACACTAGGTCACAGCTTTTTGTTGTTGTAGTTATTTCCCTGCTGTTGGGAGGGAGATGTTGTGAGGTTTTGTTGGTTTTATTTAGTTCTGGTTTTTGTCAGCTTGGGTCTGAAACCACTACAGGCATGGCAATTTTTGGAATTAAAGGCAACACAGGTTTCTTTTCTTTCTAGGTGATAACAGGTATCCACGTTTCATGTTTTTACAAAAGACTGGCATGTTCAAACCACATTACAGCAAACAAGCTCTAGCCATAATCAGACAATAGTTTCCTTAGCACTAGAGGTGGTCACAGACTCTCCACTCTCCAAAGCAGCAGAATGTGGTAATAACTGCAAACTGCTACAGCCACATCTTCAACAGGACTTTTCAACAGTGTCCATTTTCACAAGACAGCAAGTGCCAAAATTTGCACCATATAACTATTGTTAATTATACCTAATTTTTCAAGTGTTTTAACTGCCCATCTTAGACATTTCCCAAAGAACAGAGAAATGCTTTTATTATGATTAAAACTCAAATGCTTTGCCTTGACTGAACTTGTCAAAGCTCTCTGAGTTGCCTATCTGTCATTCTCCTGTCTTCAGTGTACTACTTATTCCTGCTACCTCATAACTTCAGCTCAACCCTTTGGAGACCATTTCTGCAACTAGTGACTGACATTCAATGAAATCACAATAGAACTTTATCTGGGTTAATTAGTGAATGAAAAACTCTGTAACAAATTCTGTTAAGTTCTATGCCAGCCAAGTCAGAGAAAATATCACCACTTACACCCTCAGCTGGCATGTCTCCTCACATTCAGGGTTTTAACATGTCTGCTACATTTTCATTTAACACCTTTGCTCTGCTTCACATTCTGTCATCTGTCCAACCCACCTAGAATTCTTTGCCTATTCACTTCTTTCCACCACTTCATGGCTCCCTCCTCAAATCAAGCAATGCAGTATTTCCTCTTGCAATTTTCTCTTCTCACACATCCTTCAGCTTGATTCTGGTGCTTTATGATCTTGCTTCCAAGATATATTGAAAGAGCACAAAACTTAAAATATTTAGTAAACTCCAAAGCACTTGGTAAAAATAACACATTTCCTTCATTTTCCAAAATGGCCCCACTAGGTCTTACACTGAAATGTCATAACAGAACAGTTTTGTGACCCTTGGTAAATAAAAACTTTTGATTGTGCAACCAAAAGACAGAAATAGCATTAATATGATCAGATATGCCTGCACAGGTGGTGTTCATAGCAAATGGTTAACTTGTGGATATTAATTGTAGTAAAGCTGGCCACTGTGCCAAAGTCATTGTTCTTACTGGGCAAACAGAATTTGTGTAAAGAGATGTGGAAATCACATCACAACTGATTTTGCAATGCAGATAATTTTTCAACTTCAAACACGCTTATGAGTTTCCAAAAATAAACAGACTGCCAGTTACCCAAGGGTAATACTACTGTCATACTCACAGGTGAATGTAATACTCTACAGCTTTAAAGTGTTGGAAATAACAACACTCTTACTTCATCATATGCAACCTGAAATGGTTCTTACAAGGTTTCTTACCCCACCATGAAGAAAAGCAGGCATGGAAGTCAGGAGGGGACCTTTCATCATTGCAAAAATTCACCACAGATAGGGGCTGTGGCATTTCAACAGAGGCCAGAGGTCAAGCTAGGACTACAGAGCAAGAATAACTCACACAATTACCTCATACAAGCAGTACTATATGCAAACACAGACCATGCTGCACCCTAAGCACAATATGAACTTGTAAGACAATAATAATAATAAAAGCATAAGATAAGCAGTTTGAAAATTTTGCCCGTTTGGTTTTGGAAAGCACCACTACCACTATGCCTGGCTGTCTGGGACAAGGCTTTCTAACTTTGGAATAACTAACTTTGGAATAGCTGTTAATAATTCTAGGTGCCTCTACTTCTAGCCATCAAATGGAGATCTGAAAAAGTCTAATTGCCCAGAACTCTTCCCCTTGCCCTACCTGTTAAAAACTGCATTTTTCCCTTTTAAGATGCCTCCAGCTAGAAAAACTATCAGAGACTTAACAGAGCTGTAAGAAACATCTACAAAAATTACTGTGTGCTTACAAAAAGCACCAAGACGAGGAATCAATGAGGTGTAACAAAGCAAGGAAAGCGAAATAACCCCAGATAACCCCGTACACCTTCACAAAGAGGATGCCAAATGACAGCTCGTAGAGGACCCGCGGCTGAAGATACGAGGCCTACTTCGGTGGCCCCCGGCCTCCAAAGGCGCTGTGTGAAGACACCCAGCCCCTGCCTGGGTGAGGGGGGAGCACAGAGCTGGGACTGGGTAACAGCAAACGCCCTTCCCGGAGGGAGAAGGGAGGGAAGGAGGCTGGGGAAGGACCGCGTGCGCGGGGCTGTGCCGCGCGGGGCCCCCGCCGGGCTGCGCGGGGACGGTTCCCGCGGAAGGGGGGGAAGAGGGATCGCACACCCCCCACCCCGCCCCGTCCCCATTCCCACCTGTCTTCTTTTGCATGTTGTCCCTCAGCAGGTCACCGCTGGAGAGGTGCTTCACGCCGAAGTGTTTGATAATCCGAGCGGAGACGGTGCCTTCCGGAGCCCGGCGGCCCCATGATGAACGGCGCGCAGCAGCGGCGACACCACCATGCTGCTCCTGCTCCCCTGCCGCTCCGGCCGCCGCGGGGGACGGGCAGGGGCGCGGCAGCAGCGACGCCTTCCCCAGGAGCGCCGCCTCGGACCGCGGGAGCCAAGGCCGGTCCTCCCAGGGAAAAACATCGGCGGCTTCTCTGGCTGTCAATCAGGGGCAGGAAGGAAAGATCCTTTACGTAAATGCACGGCAGGAGGGAGGGATAAATGAATAATAATAATAATAAAAGATAACTGAAGCAAATTGCATTTTAGAAAGTCGCATCAGATCGCATTAAGGTCCGAACTGGACCTGACCAACATTCCTGGGCCCCTTTGCCCGGGAGACCCATTTTAGCTGCTCCTGGAGCCTGCTGCCACTGCCCCTGCCTGTGTCCACTCTCAGTCACAGAATTACGAAATCATTTACGTTGGAAAACACCTCGAAGGTCACCGAGTCCAACAGCAATCCAACTCTGCCAAGTCCACACGAAACCACGTCCCAGTAATTGACAAATAACGCCTTTTAATATCCCCAGGGATATTAAATGACACCCCGATTTCCCCGAACTATCACAAGGATTTCCTAGACCTGGGACATGACTCCTTACCTGGCTGTCACCTGATGACTGCTCGGCTGCTGACACGTCCCGTGGATGACCCGACCCGACCCTGCCCTGCCCAAGTGCTCTGAGGCTGCGGCTGCCTGCTGTGCTCAGCTCTCGGCCCACCCACCCCCACGCCAGCAGCTCTGTTTTTGCTGGTCTCTAACGAATAAGCTCCAAATGCCTGGCAGTGGGAAGCTGCATTTTTAACGAGCTGCGCCTGAGCTTTATTTAACATACATGATTGTGAACAGCTTCAGGTTGTCCGTCTTTTGGCCAGTGTTCTTCCAAAGGACACATAGAACTCCTTTCCTACAGATGTGATTCAGTGATTCTCAGCTAGGGCAGAACACAATGTTTTCGCCAAAACAGAAGATTGTTCTGTCTCCTGAGTGTTCGTTGTCATGTCCACAGCTGGAGAAGTGAGCCTTCTTGCTAAAGGTTCTGGAGATGTTGATGGATCTCGACCACTGTGAATCAGAAGAGCTGCAGTGAAAAAGTGATCCCACAGAAAGGAGACCCAACGCCAAAACATTAATGAAATTCAGCTTTCTGTTTTGAAACTTAGTTTCATTTCAGTGGTCTTACATTGAAGCAAGTAAAGCAACAAGAATACATTCAAAAGTATGTTTGATACTTAAGGACAATATGGAAATGGGAATATAGCCCCAAAACTGCCCAGTCAACAAAATATATTGCCTTAACAATAAAGTAGGAAGGCACTGGCTTAGCACGGAAATCTTACTATGAGCATAAATCTTATTATATTGAGCAATGTGAACCTCCATAATTGAACCTAGTAATACCTCTATTCCAGAATGGAGTAGGGCAGCAACAGTGAAACATTCAGGGCTTTAGCAATGTTTCCAGGGCAACATTTTAGTCCACCAAAGCACCACAGTCTTAAACAAAATTTGGCAACACAAAGCTATTCAAATGTTAGAAGTCGTGCTGTTCGTTTGAAGCTCCACACTTCATAGACTTCTGAATGGTGAAGTCCACTAAATGTGTAGACAACAATCAAATGTCCCTAAAGAAAGTATGTGGGAAAATGGAGGTATTATATGAAATAAATCTCCAGCAAATAACTAGACTTATCAGAGAGATTGTTAACTCTTATCTTCAATGCCATCATATATAAAAACCAGCAATAATTTATCTGCCTGTTTAAGATGGGAACCTGAGATTCAGCCTCTCTACAGGCACTGTTGAGCAGCTCAGAAAAATTCCAGAGAGGAATGCTAAAATAATCCCACTGTTAAAGACTATTTAGCAACCTCTCTGAACGTCATAACAGATTCACAAAGAAGGAGTGGAAATGAATAGAAAGGCATTTCTCATACACACAAACACACAGAGGTTCTTACTAACATAAGATCTTCGCAGAACAATAGTGGGTACTTATGTTACAAAAATTATTACTAAAAGAAATTATGGTTCCCCATTTCTTGGCTATCTTTGCCAGAGTTCAAATCTTGTCCTAGTAGTTTTGTGCAATAGTTGTGACATACTTAGAAGTAGAAAAGGAAATAATGGGATAAATAGGTCAATGGTTCACTGGTTTGTATACAATGTTTTACACAACTATTCTGTATTTAAAGACATACAAATGATTTTTTTTTTCCAGCCCTAATTTTGGTGCTTGGAACATGACATTTTGTTATCTTAATTCAGACTTAATTATTCATTAGCCAATGTTTAATTAATACAACTTGCATTGTATTCTGGATTAATCTTTTTCACATACGTATCCTACAGTTGTAAGTTAAAATCCTAACTCTTGCTCAGTGACCTTATTGAAGTAGCCCTTGTGGTGACTGAACAGAAATCAAAATCTTCTGTCAAACAAATCCAGATGTTCTTTTCAATAGAGAATCTTTCAGATTTCTCAGCTTTTTTTTTTCAAACATAAGAAATTCTTTAAATAGGATTTTTAAAGTTTAATTGTTAAAGGAGTTTCTGTCATGTCTGCTCCTTGGAAGTCTAAATCCTTTCTTTTGAGTTTGATACACAATTCCTTTAGTACTGTTGGGTAACTACTTCCCAAGTGTTCTATTTTATACCAAAATGAAATGGTTACTTACATGAGGAAGAAGTTATAGTACACTGATGGGTGAAAAACTAACTGGAATCAAGGTCAAAGTGTAGTGGTTAGCATTTTGTACCCTACTAAGAAGCTGTTAATGAGTGTGGATTGCCAGGGTCTGCCCTGGGACCTTGTCCTGTCTAGTGTCTGTAAATAGCCCTGGGAGGAGAGTGCACCCTCATCAACTTTGCAAGTAATTCCAAACCATGCAACTACAGTGGGCAGGCCCAGGGGCAGGAGGTGGAGTTCAGCAGGGACAGGCGGGGAAAGGGACCAAGCAGAACTGTGACAGTTCAACAAAGGCAGGTACAAAATCCTGCACCCAGGACACACAGATTGCTTCCAACAGCACAGACTGAGGATTGACCAGCAGAGTAGCAGCCCTGCTGAAGAAGTCTGGGAAATACTGGTGCACAGCCAGCTAAGCACCACCCAGCACGTGGCCACTAACATCCCGGGCCATACTAACAGGAGGGTAGACACCACATCAGGGGAAACAGTTAGCTCCCTGGATTAGGCACTCCTTAGGTCACACCTCTGTACTGTTGCTAGTTTTGGGCCCTTCAGTACAAGACAGGTATTGATCATCTGGGCCAGGTTTAGCAGGAAGTGACCAAGATGAGCAGGGGCTATAGAAGAAGCCCTGCCACAGGCAGATAGAACCATGCTTGCTGAGACTGGAAAGAAGAAGGGTTCAGGGTACCTAATGCCAGCCTTCTAACATCCACAAGCAGGTTACTTGGGAAGGCAGAGCCAGTCTCCTTACTAATGAGCCCTGTGTGGCAGGGCTCATTAAGTCAGGCAGTGGAGTCAAAGTATTAGTAGTCTCAGTCATCTGAGGTTTTTAAGACCCAGCTGGATAAAGCCTGGAGCAACCCAGTCTGACCACACTTTGGGCCACTGATTGGACTAAAGATCTGGATTCCAACCTGGATGATATATTTGTAAAACAAGATACCCCATTAATTACGTTTTAAAAAAAAAGGCATGAAGTACTTATCCAATGAAGGCTAACATATACAAACAACATAGCTGCAAATTCTTCCATGAACAATGTATACCATTAAGAACATTTTTCTTTTTTAATTAAATATAGGTTGAAATATGTAGGGTGAAATGTTCTTAGCTTTAACTGTTGCCTAACTGTTTGCCTTAAAGTAGCAAATGTGCGACTCTTTACAAACCAAACATAGAGCTATGATTCTTTATTTAGATTTAAATAGTGTTTTACTGCAAAGAGGGGTATAATGATATCACTTTTGTGGTGTCATTCCTACCTTTATTGAACACCTAATGGATTATTCCTCAGAGGTGCTGAGTACACTTATCCAAAACATGGGTTGTCCCATAACTATTAAGTTTTCTAGGCAATTAATGTTCTTCAGATAGAAATTTTCTATCTGTACACCCAGCTTGCTATACTCAAAACTTTATTTATGACAAATAAGAAACACACCTTACTTATAAAGTGAAAAATTTATTGTTAGCATAATTGAAATCCTAACAGCCTCATTCAAGAATTATTATTAATTCAGATGTAATTGTTACAGAAAGTATATGTTTATGCTAAATTATTATTATTAAATTATATTATTTATTATATAAATAATGAATTGTTCCACAGATACTTCTTAGTTTCTACCATTCTCCTGGTGTTGTGTGCACCTCTCTCCCCTCCTTACCTAGACCCCAAAGTCAGCAGTCTCACTCAGGTGAGGGGAGTTGGGCTTACAGTGAGTCATCAGCATCTGGAGTCCCTCACCAGGAAGAATATCATGATTATGTTGACAGCTTTTTCTTCATCCCTCTAGGGTTCACTTGGAAGCAAAGCATAAGCAGATTGAAAAATGTTCAAACAGTGCAAGTCTGACAAGCTTCTGTTCTGAGGTCTTGGAAACTCAGTACAAGGCTTATGTCTTGTTACAACAGTCACAAGTTGATAATGATCTACGACAGAATTTCAGTTGTTTAAAAAACATTTCTGTTGTCCCAGTGGTTCTTTTGAAGTGTATGTAGAACCCATAATTTTAATCATATAAAAAGCAGTCACCACAGATTGTTTAAACATCCCTCAAAATACATGTAAATAGGAAAATACAGTAAGTTCATGTAAACACAAGTAACATAGCTGTTTTTCTGAAACTGTGTGAAAACACTTGGGAGATATGTGAATCAAAGAAATACAGAAAACAACATTATCTGTTTGGACACTTGGAGGCCTCATACCTTAGTGGAAGGCAGAGTTCTCTTGGAAGCTTCTGTAATGACCTTTTCTGCATTATTTATCTCAAGTGATTAAAATACCAGGTTTTCCAACCATTGCTTTAATGAAAATTAACATTTTCCTTAAGTATTAAAAGTAAACCAGTAATAGCTTTACATTTTGAGATTAAATTGTAACAACTGTCCACATCACAAAATGTGACCAGCCACTCAGCCTCTCTAGGCAATTAATAAAAATCTTTTTCCTGACTCCAGAAATCCTTGAACTTCTAGGATAACAAATTACTAGCACTAACCAGGGGAAGAAAAACGCCCTTCCATGTCATTGGGTATTTTTATGACAGACAGAGCTCTCATTACAGGTATACTTACATTATACCAGCAGATGAGTGTTTTTCAGTCTATCTGGCAGTGATTGATTACAGAATTATCTTATTTCAGTTACATAAGAAAATTCTGGCTGCCAGTGGAGTCAGTTTTAGGGAAGACTGTTTTCCCATGCCTTGGCTTGGAACAGATACTTGCAAATTGTTAACAGATGATAACAAGTCATCGGAAGTTACAGGGGAAGGATGAGATGGACAGAACTAAAAATACATGCGTGGGAGAGCAGAGGAATACACAAAGGAAGAGAAATAAACCACAAAAGAGAGTTCATTTGAACTAGACATATTTGACTAGACATTTTCTGTGCAAATCAAAGAGTTCAGAGACAGAGAGTTCAGACAATGCAGTGGAAAATGTAGGTAGCTCCAGTAGCAGCACCTGGAAGCCTTTTACAAGCTGTCTTGACAGAAGACACTGTTGATTTCAGTGGGAGTGTCCATCCTCTATCACAGCCCATATCCATAACCTCACAGCAAATTGTTATTTAACTAGTATCCTGTAATTATGTCTAACAGGCCTTTGAATGAAGGAAAATAAAAGAGACGATATTGTTTCCTGAAAATAGGAAACAGTAAGTGTCAGACTTCTTTTCCATTAAATATTATCATAAAGTTTAGCACTGTTTGCTCTGGAATTGCAAAACACCCTCCAAACTCTGAAACCCAAAGGAATTATGCAGATTTGGCTGAATTTAATCATTTGCAAGCAAGAAAACAGAGCACTGATTTATCAGGAAAGTTTTAAGAATTTCTGTGCAGTTGGGGCATAGATTTATTAGGTCTGAGGGTGTTCTTCATCTTCCTCCCACTCACAGTTTTCTCTCAGTTCTGCTCAGTGCATTACAGAAAAGAATATCAGCTGCACAAGACCCATTCTCTATTCTGTCATATCCTATATCAGAGCTGCAACTGGCAACAAATTTCTAACACAGAGAAAGCTACATTTCTTTGATTCCACACAAACATGACAAACTCCTCTTTTTCTAAAAAAGACACATGTTCATCTGCACATGAATAGCTCTAGACCCTCTTACCCATATCTCAGAAATCTGGGGCATTATATTACCACTGTCATTCTCTGATCCTCATTTTTCACAAATTTCTCAGCCTGCTTCCTTTAAGAAAATTTCTTAGGCTTTGTTTCAGCACAGATGTGGCCTTTTGATTCACCTATATAATTTTCTGGTTTTGATTTTTTGCCTTAGCACCTGGGTCTGGGAAATCCACAACATCTCTACATACTGGGTGGTGAATGAATTGAGTGGAAAAGAAATCTGAGTATATGAAAAATTGGACATGAACCAGCAATTCACATTTGCAGCCCAGAAAGCCAAACTTATTTCTGGGCTGCATAAAGAGCAGCCAGCTGGTCAAGGGGTGTGATTGTCCCCCTCCACTCCCCACTTGTGAGACCCCACCTGGATTCCTGCATGCAGCTCTGGTGCCCTCAGTACAGGAAAGACATCGACCTAATACAGCCAGTCCAGAGGAGGGGCACAAAAATCATCAGGGGGCTGGAATAACTTCTTGAGGAAAGGCTGAGAGTGCTGGGGTTGTTCAACCTGGAAAAGAGAAGGCCTTGGTGAGAGCTCATTGCAGCCTTCCAGTATTTAAAGGGGCTTATCAGAGATTTTTTACCAAAAAGTAGTGACAGGACAAGGGGCAAGAGTTTTAAACGGAAAGAGAGTAGATTTAAAATGGACATAATGAAGAACTTTTCTGCAATGAGGGTGGTGAGGCACTGGAACAGGTTGCCCAGAGAAGCTGTGGGCACTGCATCCCTGGAAGTGTTTAAGGCCAGGATGGATGGGGTTTTGAGCAACCTGGTCTAGTGGGAGATGTCCCTGCCCATAGCAGGGGTGTTGGAACTAGGTGATTTTTAAAGGTTCCTTCCAACACAAGTTATTCTGTTTTTCTAGGATACATAGATGGAGACTGGTATCTTAACACAACAAATGATCCTTATGCACGCTGATCAGAAAAACTGAGTCAGCAAGCAGCCATCAAAAGGAGGTCAAGTTTCTGCAGCTTCTGTAAAGCATCCCTATCATGGGTTAAAAAAAAAAAAAAGATTTTAGTGTCTGGGAAACACTTTATTGAGAAAGAAAATTGTTATTACTTGTAAAGAAAACAGTCTGACCTTTGCTGTACTAAACTGGGAGGTGCAGTTGACTTTCTCACTGGACAAGAGTTCTTGCAGAGGGGTCTGGGTAGAGTGGAGCACTGGGCAATCACCAATGACATGAAAAGTGACAAGTTGAAATGGATTCTGCACCTGAGATAGAGAAAGGCCTGACACAAGTCTAAACTGGGAAAGGGATGGCTGGAGAGCACCCTTGTAGAGGGAGCTTTGGGGTGCTGGTTGGCAGTAGGCTCTGTAGCAGCCACCAATGTACTCTGGCAGCCAGGAGGACAACGAACCCCATCCTAGGTGCATCAAACACAGCATCATCAGCCATCAAAAGAGGTGACTGTCCCACTGTATTCAGCGTTAAGGCAGGGCCTCATCTTGAGTGCTGTGTGCAGGTCTGGGCCCCACCATTTAAGAGCAATGTGAAGGTCCTCAAATGTGTCTGGAGTAGGGCAAGAAACCTGGCGGAAGGACTGGATACCATATCCTGTGAGGAGCTGCTACAGACTTTAGGTTTGTCTGGTCTGGTGAAAAGGAGGCTGAAGGGTGACCTCCTTGTCTCTCTACAACTGCCTGAGGAGGGGAAGTGGACAAGGAGGTACTGATCTCTTCTCCCTGGGATATGACATGTGCGAATGGTTGAAAGCTGTATGAGGGGACATTCAGACTTGTCATTAGGAATCATTTTACAAAGAGGGTGGTCAAACCTTGGAACAGGCTTTTTACAGAGGTTGGCTGAAGCTCTAAGCCTGCCAGTGGGTAAGGGTCATTTGGACAATGCCCTTAACAACATGCTTTAACTTTTGGTCAGCCCTGGAGTGCTCAGGCAGTTGGGCGAGATGATTGCTGTTGGTTCCTTCCAACTGGAACTACTCCACTCTAACTCTCTAAGTTCTGTTTCGATACACATAAATGTAGCCTAGCAATTGACACTGTCACACCACCACTGCAATCGTCCTTTCTCTTAAAGCTGAGGCTGAACGCTTCTCTCGGTCTCCTCATTAAGGACAGCTGGGCTCTGGCACTGTCACTTAGTAAACAGGCCGGCCTGAGGACTGCAAGTCACACTCACGCCTTCCTCCGCTCGGTTTTCCTTAAGGCAGGGATAAATTATTGAAAAGGAGTGTCTGAGGGAACGCCTTCCCCGGAACCGACTCATTTCGGTGTTGGGACAATACCCTGGTAGAGGCACCACGTTCTGCTCCGGGCCGTCCTTGCTCTCCCGCACGCGAGGAGAACCCGCACCACCCGGAGGAGCGGCCGGGAGGGCACCCGGCTTCGGCCAGACACATCTACCGACACTTTTAAACTCTGGAGTTTCAATTCAAAACACACAGGCAGGGAGCGCACACGTAGAGGCAGCAGCTGCCAGCCCTGTCGAGATAACCTCGTCCCAACCACGCCGATCACCCGTTCGGCGAACCCGGCGGATGCGGAGCTCGGAGCCGGGAGCGATCCCTCCCAGC